>NW_025047683.1:1379322-1390399 GCF_018831695.1 Puntigrus tetrazona | reverse complement strand
AATCCTCAGGGTGGCGAAGTCGAGTGGGGAAGCGTCGGGAAGTCGCACTTAACCGGCGAGATCGTCTGAAATATGCGCCTGGATGTTTGGACTTAGGTTTTGAAAGCAAAAAAATCCTCCAGGGTGGCGGAAGTCGAGTGGGAAAGCGTCGGGAAGTCGCACTTAACCCGGCGAGATCGTCTGAAATATGCGCCTGGATGTTTGGACTTAGGTTTTGAAAGCAAAAAATTTCCTCCAGGGTGGCGGGGGTCGAGTGGGAAAGCGTCGAGAAGTCGCTTAACCGGCGAGATCGTCTGAAATATGCGCCTGGATGTTTGGACTTAGGTTTTGAAAGCAAAAAAAATCCTCCAGGGTGGCGGGGTCGAGTGGGAAAGCGTCCGGGAAGTCGCACTTAACCCGGCCGAGATCGTCTGAAATATGCGCCTGGATGTTTGGACTTAGGTTTTGAAAGCAAAAAAATCCTCCAGGGTGGCGAAGGGTCGAGTGGGAAAGCGTCCGGGAAGTCGCACTTAACCGGCGAGATCGGTCTGAAATATGCGCCTGGATGTTTGGACTTAGGTTTTGAAAGCAAAAAATTTCCTCCAGGGTGGCGAAGTCGAGTGGGAAAGCGTCCGAGAAGTCGCACTTAACCCGGCCGAGATCGGTCTGAAATAAGCGCCTGGATGTTTGGACTTAGGTTTTGAAAGCAAAAAATTTCCTCCAGGGAGGCGAGTCGAGTGGGAAAGCGTCGAGAAGTCGCACTTAACCCGGCGAGATCGGCTGGATGAAGCGCCTGGATGTTTGGACTTAGGTTTTGAACGCAAAAAAATTTCCTCCAGGGCGGCGAGAGTCGAGTGGGAAAAGCGTCGGGAAGCGCGCTTAACCGGACTCGATCGGTCGGATGAAGCGCCTGGATGTTTGGACTTAGGTTTTGAGCGAAAAAAATTTCCTCCAGGGCGGGCGGGGTCGAGTGGGAAAGCGTCCGGAAGCGCGCTTAACCGGGCCTCGATCGGCGGAAATAGCGCCTGGATGTTTGGACTTAGGTTTTGAGCGAAAAAAATTTCCTCCAGGGAGGCGGGGGTCGAGTGGGAAAGCGTCGAAGTCGCGCACTTAACCGGACTCGATCGGTCGGATATGCGCCTGGATGTTTGGACTTAGGTTTTGAGCATAAAAAAATTTCCTCCAGGAGGCGGAGTCGAGTGGGAAGCGTCGAGAAGTCGCACTTAACCCGGCTGAGATCGGCTGAAATATGCGCCTGGATGTTTGGACTTAGGTTTTGAGCGAAAAAAATTTCCTCCAGGAGGCGGGGTCGAGTGGGAAAGCGTCGAGAAGTCGCACTTAACCCGGCTGAGATCGGCTGAAATATGCGCCTGGATGATTTTCGTTTGAAAATTGCACTAAGTCAACCGAGGAAAGGTCCGACTTCCATACCCTCCGAGGCTCGAGTCAGGCCGACCGAGAGGCCTCTTCGGGCACGATTCAAATTTCACGCGACCCGGAGGTGGCCGTTTACCAGAGCAACTTTTACATCAACTTTTTTTTTTTTTTTTTTTTTTTCTCTAAAAACTCTGAAATTCGTGCCCTGCGCGTCGCTGCTGCTTGGGGCGAGTCTGTGGCGCAGGCCTTTGTAGAAAACATTCATCAGGGCCTTTAATAAATAAATCATACCCAAATCTGTGTTATTGTGGCGGGGTTAGTCTGTGGCGCAGGCCTTATGGAAAACATTCATCGAGGGCCTTTATTAAATAAAATCATGCCCAATAAAGAGTTAATGGGTGGGTTAGTCTGTGGCGCAGGCCTTATAGAAAAACATTTTCCAGGGCCTTTATTAAATAAAATCACGCCCAATAAAGAGTTACTGTGTCGGGTTAGTCTGTGAGGCAGGCCTTAAAGAAAACTGTCATCAGGGCCTTTATTAAATAAAATCATGCCCATAAGAGTGTTATTGTGCAGGGGTTAGTCTGTGGCGCAGGCCTTAAAGAAAACATTTATCAGGGCCTTTATTAAATAAAATCATGCCCAATAAAGCGTTACTGTGTCGGGTTAGTCTGTGGCGCAGGCCTTATAGAAAACATTTTTCCAGGGCCTTTATTAAATAAAATCATGCCCAATAAAGCGTTACTGTGTCGGGTTAGTCTGTGGCGCAGGCCTTATAGAAAACATTTTCCAGGGCCTTTATTAAGTAAATCATGCCCAACAAAGAGTTACTGTGTCGGGTTAGTCTGTGGCGCAGGCCTTAAAGAAAACTGTCATCAGGGCCTTTATTAAATAAAATCATGCCCATAAGAGTGTTATTATGTGGGGTTAGTCAGTGAGCGCAGTGCTTATAGAAAACATTTTCCAGGGCCTTTATTAAATAAAATCACGCCCAATAAAGCGTTACTGTGTCGGGTTAGTCTGTGGCGCAGGCCTTATAGAAAAACATTTTCCAGGGCCTTTATTAAATAAAATCACGCCCAATAAAGAGTTACTGTGTCGGGTTAGTCTGTGAGGTAGGCCTTAAAGAAAACTGTCATCAGGGCCTTAATTAAATAAAATCATGCCCATAAGAGTGTTATTGTGTGAGGTTAGTCAGTGGCGCAGGCCTTATAGAAAACATTCATCGAGGGCCTTTATTAAATAAAATCATGCCCAATAAAGAGTTACTGTGTGGGGTCAGTCTGTGGCGCAGGCCTTATAGAAAACATTTTCCAGGGCCTTTATTAAATAAAATCACGCCCAATAAAGAGTTACTGTGTCGGGTTAGTCTGTGGCGCAGGCCTTATAGAAAAACATTCATCGAGGGCCTTTATTAAATAAAATCACGCCCAATAAAGCGTTACTGTGTCGGGTTAGTCTGTGGCGCAGGCCTTATAGAAAAACATTTTCCAGGGCCTTTATTAAATAAAATCACGCCCAATAAAGAGTTACTGTGTCGGGTTAGTCTGTGAGGTAGGCCTTAAAGAAAACTGTCATCAGGGCCTTAATTAAATAAAATCATGCCCATAAGAGTGTTATTATGTGGGGTTAGTCAGTGGCGCAGGCCTTATAGAAAACATTCATCGAGGGCCTTTATTAAATAAAATCATGCCCAATAAGAGTTACTGTGTCGGGGTCAGTCTGTGGCGCAGGCCTTATAGAAAACATTTTCCAGGGCCTTTATTAAATAAAATCACGCCCAATAAAGAGTTACTGTGTCGGGTTAGTCTGTGAGGGCAGGCCTTATACAAAACATTCATCGAGGGCCTTTATTAAATAAAATCATGCCCAATGAAGAGTTACTGTGTCGGGGTTAGTCTGTGGCGCAGGCCTTATAGAAAACATTCATCAGGGCCTTTATTAAATACAATCATGCCCAATAAAGCGTTAATGTGTCGGGTTAGTCTGTGGCGCAGGCCTTAAAAAAACTGTCATCAGGGCCTTTATTAAATAAATCATGCCCAATGAAGCGTTACTGTGTCGGGTTAGTCTGTGGCGCAGGCCTTATAGAAAACCATTTTTCCAGGGCCTTTATTAAATAAAATCATGCCCAATAAAGCGTTACTGTGTCGGGTTAGTCTGTGGCGCAGGCCTTATAGAAAACATTTTCCAGGGCCTTTATTAAGTAAAATCATGCCCAACAAAAAGAGTTACTGTGTCGGGTTAGTCTGTGGCGCAGGCCTTATAGAAAACATTGTTCCAGGGCCTTTATTAAATAAAATCATGCCCAATGAAGCGTTACTGTGTCGGGTTAGTCTGTGGCGCAGGCCTTATAGAAAACATTTTTCAGGGCCTTTATTAAATAAAATCATGCCCAATAAAGCGTTACTGTGTCGGGTTAGTCTGTGAGCGCAGGCCTTATAGAAAACATTTTCCAGGGCCTTTATTAAGTAAAATCATGCCCAACAAAGAGTTACTGTGTCGGGTTAGTCTGTGGCGCAGGCCTTATAGAAAACATTGTTCCAGGGCCTTTATTAAATAAAATCATGCCCAATGAAGCGTTACTGTGTCGGGTTAGTCTGTGGCGCAGGCCTTATAGAAAACATTCAATCAGGGCCTTTATTAAATAAAAACATGCCCAAATAAGTGCTATTGTGATGGGGTTAGTCTGTGACCCCAGGCCCTGTGTAAAACTGTCACCCAGGGCCTTTATAGAGTAAAATCATGCCCAATAAGGTTAGGGTTAGGGTTAGGGTTAGGGTTAGGGTTAGGGTTAGGGTTAGGGCTAGGGGTTAGGGTTAGGGTTAGGGTTTGGGTTAGGGTTAGGGTTAGGGCTAGGGTTAGGGTTAGGGTTAGGGTTAGGGCTAGGGTTAGGGTTAGGGTTAGGGTTAGGGTTAGGGTTAGGGTTAGGGTTAGGGTTAGGGTTAGGGTTAGGGTTAGGGCTAGGGTTAGGGTTAGGGTTAGGGTTAGGGTTAGGGTTAGTCTGTGGCGCTTGGGCCTTATAGAAAACATTCATCAGGGCCTTTATTAAATAAAATCATGCCCAAATAAGTGTTATTGTGATGGGGTTAGTCTGTGAGCGCAGGCCTTATAGAAAACATTCATCAGGGTCTCTATTAAATAAAATCATGCCCAATAAGGTGTTACTGTGTAGGGTTAGTCTGTGAGCGCAGGCCCTTTGTAAAACATTCATCAGGGCCTTTATTAAATAATATCATGCCCAAATAAGTGTTATTGTGATGGGGTTAGTCTGTGAGCGCAGGCCTTATAGAAAACATTCATCCAGGGCCTTTATTAAATAAAATCATGCCCAAATAAGTGTTATTGTGATAGGGTTAGTCTGTGAGCGCAGGCCTTATAGAAAACATTCATCAGGGCCTTTATAGAATAAAATCATGCCCAAATAAGTGTTATTGTGATGGGGTTAGTCTGTGAGTGCAGGCCTTATAGAAAACATTCCTCCAGGGCCTTTATTAAATAAAATCATGCCCAATAAGGCGCTACTGTGTCGGGTTAGTCTGTGGCGCAGGCCTTTGTAGAAAACATTCATCAGGGCCTTTTTAAATAAAATCATGCCCAAATAAGTGTTATTGTGATGGGGTTAGTCTGTGAGCGCAGGCCTTATAGAAAACATTCATCCAGGGCCTTTATAGAATAAAATCATGCCCACATAAGTGTTATTGTGATGGGGTTAGTCTGTGAGCGCAGGCCTTATAGAAAACATTCATCCAGGGCCTTTATAGAAAAAAATTATGCCCAATAAGGTGTTAGTGTGTAGGGTTAGTCTGTGGCGCAGGCCCTTTGTAAAACATTCATCCAGGCGAGAATGAAATAAAGCGATGCCCATTAAAGTGTTACTGCGTTGGGGTTAATGTGTGAGCCCAGGCCCTTTGGAAAATTGAAATCCAGACACGGGGTTCGTAAATGTGTGTGTCGAGAAGTCGCTCTTAACCCGGCCTTGATCGGCTAACGCAGCGCCTGGATGTCTGGGCGTAGGTTTTGAGCAGCAAAAAATCCTCCAGGGTGGAGGTCGAGTGGGAAAGCGTCCGAAGTCGCACTTAACCCGGCCGAGATCGGCTGAAATATGCGCCTGGATGTTTGGACTTAGGTTTTGAAAGCAAAAAAATCCTCCAGGGTGGCGGGGTCGAGTGGGAAAGCGTCCGGGAAGTCGCACTTAACCGGCCGAGATCGTCTGAAATATGCGCCTGGATGTCTGGACTTAGGTTTTGAGCGGCTTAAAAAATACCTCCAGGGTGGAGGTCGAGTGGGAAAGCGTCCGAAGTCGCACTTAACCCGGCCGAGATCGGCTGAAATATGCGCCTGGATGTCTGGACTTAGGTTTTGAAAGCAAAAAAATCCTCCAGGGTGGCGGGGTCGAGTGGGAAAGCGTCCGGGAAGTCGCACTTAACCCGGCGAGATCGTCTGAAATATGCGCCTGGATGTTTGGACTTAGGTTTTGAAAGCAAAAAAAAATCCTCCAGGGTGGCGGAAGTCGAGTGGGAAAGCGTCCGGAAGTCGCACTTAACCGGCCGAGATCGTCTGAAATATGCGCCTGGATGTCTGGACTTAGGTTTTGAGCGGCAAAAAATACCTCCAGGGTGGAGGGTCGAGTGGGAAAGCGTCCGAGAAGTCGCGCTTAACCCGGCGAGATCGGCTGAAATATGCGCCTGGATGTTTGGACTTAGGTTTTGAAAGCAAAAAAATCCTCCAGGGTGGCGGGGTCGAGTGGGAAAGCGTCCGGGAAGTCGCACTTAACCGGCCGAGATCGTCTGAAATATGCGCCTGGATGTTTGGACTTAGGTTTTGAAAGCAAAAAATTTCCTCCAGGGTGGCGAAGTCGAGTGGGAAAGCGTCGGGAAGTCGCACTTAACCCGGCGAGATCGTCTGAAATATGCGCCTGGATGTTTGGACTTAGGTTTTGAAAGCAAAAAATTTCCTCCAGGGTGGCGAAGTCGAGTGGGAAAGCGTCGGGAAGTCGCACTTAACCCGGCGAGATCGTCTGAAATATGCGCCTGGATGTTTGGACTTAGGTTTTGAGCGAAAAAATTTCCTCCAGGAGACCGGGGTCGAGTGGGAAAGCGTCGAGAAGTCGCACTAACCCGGCCGAGATCGGCTGGATGAAGCGCCTGGATGTCTGGACTTAGGTTTTGAAAGCAAAAAAAATTTCCTCCAGGGCGGCGAAGTCGAGTGGGAAAGCGTCGGGAAAGCGCGCTTAACCGGACTCGATCGGTCGGATGAAGCGCCTGGATGTTTGGACTTAGGTTTTGAGCAAAAAAATTTCCTCCAGGGCGGCGAAGTCGAGTGGGAAAGCGTCCGGGAAAGCGCACCAACCGGACTCGATCGGTCGGATGAAGCGCCTGGATGTTTGGACTTAGGTTTTTGAGCAAAAAAATTTCCTCCAGGGCGGCGAAGTCGAGTGGGAAAGCGTCGGAAAGCGCGCTTAACCGGACTCGATCGGTCGGATGAAGCGCCTGGATGTTTGGACTTAGGTTTTGAACGCAAAAAAATTTCCTCCAGGGCGGCGAAGTCGAGTGGGAAAGCGTCGGGAAGGCGCACTTAACCGGACTCGATCGGTCGGATGAAGCGCCTGGATGTTTGGACTTAGGTTTTGAGCGAAAAAAATTTCCTCCAGGGCGGCGAAGTCGAGTGGGAAAGCGTCGGGAAAGCGCACTTAACCGGACTCGTCGGTCGGATGAAGCGCCTGGATGTTTGGACTTAGGTTTTGAGCGAAAAAAATTTCCTCCAGGGCGGCGAAGTCGAGTGGGAAAGCGTCGGGAAGGCGCGCTTAACCGGACTCGTCGGTCGGATGAAGCGCCTGGATGTTTGGACTTAGGTTTTGAGCGAAAAAAATTTCCTCCAGGGCGGCGAAGTCGAGTGGGAAAAGCGTCGGGAAGGCGCACTTAACCGGACTCGATCGGTCGGATGAAGCGCCTGGATGTTTGGACTTAGGTTTTGAGCGAAAAAAAAATTTCCTCCAGGGCGGCGAAAGTCGAGTGGGAAAGCGTCGGGAAGGCGCTTAACCGGACTCGATCGGTCGGATGAAGCGCCTGGATGATTTTCGTTCGAAAATTGCACTAAGTCAACCCGGAAAGGTCCGACTTCCATACCCTCCGAGGCTCGAGTCAGGCCGACCGAGGCCTCCTCCGGGCATGATTCAAATTTTCCCGCGACCCTGGAGGTGGCGTTTACACAGGAACAACTTTTACATGGGTACGATTTGGTGAGCAGCGTGTTTTGTGGACTTAGTCTCTGGCGAAAAAAAGTCGAAAAAGCGACTAAGTCCATATCGACTTAGGTTTTGAGCGCAATCTTTCTGAAGCTCGGGCGAGGAGCTATCGAGCGCTTCACCTGAAACACGGACACAGGCGCCGAGAGAGAGGGCGTTCGGCGGCGGCGTCCCCTCGGCCCAGCGTGATCGATTGGGCGCGCGCGCGCCTAGCCTAGAGACCCCACCCGGCCAGCCCGCGCTGCGCTATGCGTCGGGAGTGCCTGGCAGGAGCACGGCGTGCAATGGGTTTACGTTTGGGCTTTGACAGCACGCCCGCGCCGGGCAATTTGGGCGTTCGTTACGAGCAGGCCCCCTCAGCCGAGGAAGCGCGAACCCGCCGGAGGAGGCCTGAGCGCGGCGGTCAAGCGCGAGAGTCCGTCACGGCGGGCGTGGAGGGCAGAAGCGCGGCAGCGTCCGGCGCGCGCGGCGGTACCCCGTCCCGTGAAACACACTTTTCGGCGTCGGCGCGATCCCAGCGGCCACCCACCCAGCAGCGACCCCGCCCGAAGGTTCGAGCAGCGCGTCGCCCTATGGCGGCGGTCTTAGCCGAGGTCAGCGGGGTCTGCCCAGGCCCCCTCCTCAGGCGGACTGAGACCGTGTGTGAGCAAAAAGCAGCGCGCGTCGGTTGGTCCCCTCGACCCACAGGGGTTACCTGGTTGATCCTGCCAGTAACATATGCTTGTCTCAAAGATTAAGCCATGCAGGTCTAAGTGCACCACGGCGGTACAGTGAAACTGCGAATGGCTCATTAAATCAGTTATGGTCCCTTTGATCGCTCCACCGGTACTTGGATAACTGTGGCAATTCCAGAGCTAATACATGCAAGCGGCGCCCGGCCGGGCGACCGCCTCTCCTCGCGGGGCGGGAGGCTGAAGGGCGATGCATTTATCAGATCCAAAACCCATCCGGGCCCCCCGATCCGTCCTCGGACCGGTACCTTTGGTGACTCTAGATAACCTCGGGCGATCGCTCGCCCTTCGGCGGCGGCGATTCATTCAGTGTCTGCCCTATCAACTTTCGATGGTACATCAGGCGCCTACCATGGTGACCACGGGTGGCGGGGAATCAGGGTTCGATTCGGAGAGGAGCCTGAAAGCGGCTACCACATCCAAGGAAGGCAGCAGCGGCGCAAATTACCCATTCCGACTCGGGAGGTAGTGACGAAAAATAACAATACAGGTCTCTTTCGAGGCCCTGTAATTGGAATGGCGTATCTTAAACACATGGCGAGGACCCATTGGAGGCAAGTCTGGTGCCAGCAGCGCGGTAATTCCAGCTCAATAAGCGTATATTAAAGTTGCTGCAGTTAAAAAGCTCGTAGTTGGATCTCGGGATCTGGCTGGCGGTCCGCCGAGGCGAGCCACCGCCCGTCCCAGGTCCCTGCCTCGGCGCCCCGGATGCCCTTGGCTGGGTGTCGGTCGAGGGCCCAAAGCGTTTACTTTGAAAAAATTAGAGTGTTCAAAGCAGGCGGCGTCGCCGCTGAATACGCAGCTAGGAATAATGGAATAGGACTCGGTTCTATTTTGTGGGTTTCTGGAACCGGAGCCATGATTAAGAGGGCGGCGGGGGCATTCGTATTGCGCGCTAGAGGTGAAATTCTTGGACGGCGCAAGGCGGGAACAGCGAAAGCATTTGCCAGAATGTTTTCATTAATCAGAAACGAAAGTCGGAGGTTGAAGGCGATCAGATACCGTCGTAGTTCCGACCGTAAGCGATGCCGACCAGCGATCGGCGGCGTTATTCCCATGACCGCCGGGCGGCGTGCGCGGAAACCCGCAGTCTTTGGGTTTCGGGAGTATGGTTGCAAAGCTGAAACTTAAAGGAATTGGCGGAAGGGCACCACCAGGAGTGGAGCCTGCGGCTTAATTTGACTCAACACGGGAAACCTCACCCGGCCGGACACGAGAAGGATTGACAGATTGATAGCTCTTTCTCGATTCTGTGGGTGGTGGTGCATGGCGTTCTTAGTTGGTGGAAGCGATTTGTCTGGTTCATTCCGATAGCGAGCGAGACTCCGGCTTGCTAAATAGTGGCGCGCCACTTGGGTCGGCGTCAAAAACTTCTTAGAGGACAAGTGGCGTTCAGCCACGCGAGATGGAGCAATAACAGGTCTGTGATGCCCTTAGATGTCCGGGGCTGCACGCGCGCCACAATGGGCGGATCAGCGTGTGTCTACCCTGCGCCGAGAGGCGCGGGTGCTCCAGCTGAACCCGCTCGTGATCGGGACTGGGGATTGAAACTATTTCCCATCAGCGAGAATTCCCAGTAGCGCGGGTCATAAGCTCGCGTTGATTAAGTCCCTGCCCTTTGTACACACGCCCGTCGCTACTACCGATTGGATGGTTTAGTGAGGTCCTCGGACCGGCCCGCCGGGGCCCCTCGCGCGAGAGCTCTGGCGGGCGCCGGAAGGCGATCAAACTTGACTATCTAGAGGAAGTAAAAGTCGTAACAAGGTTTCCGTAGGTGAACCTGCGGAAGGATCGTTATCGGCCCGGCCCGATCAAAGCGAAAACCGCCCGGGCGAGGCCTAGCCCACCTCCCCGTCTCAAGCTCGGGTGCGCGGCAGAGGCGGCGGCTCGGCGCGGCCTCTCCCCTCCGGCACAGCAGCGCAGCGCAAGCGCGATAAGAAAAAAGGAACTTGACTGTCGCTGCACTCGGCGGCCCCCGCTTTCAGCGGCGGGGGCTGAGCGGGCCCTGGCGAGTACCGCCGCGGCCTCGGGACCGTGGGTTCAAAGTCTCTCTCCCGCGAAGAGAGGCGCCCGTCGGGGTAAAAAACCTCTATCCTATTTACTCTATGATCCAGCGGCCGTGGCCGAGAGGTCTGCCGCTCAAAAACCCAAGGCGGCAAAAGAACGCACAAAAACCTAAGGCGAAGCGGAGAGATCCGCGAGAAGGAGCGCCGTTCCCCTGGGAAAGCAGCGCACCTCCGCGGAGGCTTGAGCAACCTACGCGGCGCCCATGACTGTCGCTGCACTCGGCGGGCCCCTGCTTTCCAGCGGCGGGGGGCGAGCGAGGGCCCTGGCGGTACCATACGGCCTCCGGGACCGTGGGTTCAAAGTCTCCTCCCGCGAAGGAGGCGCCCGTCGGGGTAAAAAAACCTCTATCTATTTTACTCTATGATCCAGCGGCCGTGGCGAGAGGTCTGCCGCTCAAAAAAACCCAAAGCGGCAAAAGAACGCACAAAAACCTAAGGCGAGAGAGAGAGATCCGAGAGAACTTGACTGTCGCTGCACTCGGCGGGCCCCTGCTTTCCAGCGGCGGGGGCTGAGCGAGGCCCTGGCGGGTACCCGCCGCGGCTCGGGACCGTGGGTTCAAAGTCTCCTCCGCGAAGGAGGAGCGCCCGTCGGGGTAAAAAAACCTCTATCTATTTTACTCTATGATCCAGCGGCCGTGGCCGAGAGGTCTGCAGCGCAAAAACCCAAAGCGGCAAAA
>NW_025047683.1:1359322-1371822 GCF_018831695.1 Puntigrus tetrazona | reverse complement strand
AGCGAAAAAATTTCCTCCAGGAGGCGGGGTCGAGTGGGAAAGCGTCGAGAAGTCGCACTTAACCCGGCGAGATCGGCTGAAATATGCGCCTGGATGTTTGGACTTAGGTTTTGAGCGAAAAAATTTCCTCCAGGGAGGCGGGTCGAGTGGGAAAGCGTCGAGAAGTCGCACTTAACCCGGCTGAGATCGGCTGAAATATGCGCCTGGATGTTTGGACTTAGGTTTTGAGCGAAAAAAAATTTCCTCCAGGAGGCGGGGTCGAGTGGGAAAGCGTCGAAGTCGCACTTAACCCGGCTGAGATCGGCTGAAATATGCGCCTGGATGATTTTCGTTTGAAAATTGCACTAAGTCAACCGGGAAAGGTCCGACTTCCATACCCTCCGAGGCTCGAGTCAGGCCGACCGAGAGGCCTCTTCGGGCACGATTCAAATTTCACGCGACCCGGAGGTGGCCGTTTACCAGAACAACTTTTACATCAACTTTTTTTTTTTTTTTTTTTTTTTCTCTAAAAACTCTGAAATTCGTGCCCTGCGCGTCGCTGCTTTAACAGGGCGAGTCTGTGGCGCAGGCCTTTGTAGAAAACATTCATCAGGGCCTTTAATAAATAAAATCATACCCAAATCTGTGTTATTGTGTGGGGTTAGTCTGTGGCGCAGGCCTTATGGAAAACATTCATCGAGGGCCTTTATTAAATAAAATCATGCCCAATAAAGAGTTAATGGGTCGGGTTAGTCTGTGGCGCAGGCCTTATAGAAAAACATTTTCCAGGGCCTTTATTAAATAAAATCACGCCCAATAAAGAGTTACTGTGTCGGGTTAGTCTGTGAGGCAGGCCTTAAAGAAAACTGTCATCAGGGCCTTTATTAAATAAAATCATGCCCATAAGAGTGTTATTGTAGCAGGGGTTAGTCTGTGGCGCAGGCCTTAAAGAAAACATTTATCCAGGGCCTTTATTAAATAAAATCATGCCCAATAAAGCGTTACTGTGTCGGGTTAGTCTGTGGCGCAGGCCTTATAGAAAACATTTTTCCAGGGCCTTTATTAAATAAAATCATGCCCAATAAAGCGTTACTGTGTCGGGTTAGTCTGTGGCGCAGGCCTTATAGAAAACATTTTCCAGGGCCTTTATTAAGTAAAATCATGCCCAACAAAGAGTTACTGTGTCGGGTTAGTCTGTGGCGCAGGCCTTAAAGAAAACTGTCATCAGGGCCTTTATTAAATAAAATCATGCCCATAAGAGTGTTATTATGTGGGGTTAGTCAGTGAGCGCAGTGCTTATAGAAACATTTTTCCAGGGCCTTTATTAAATAAAATCACGCCCAATAAAGCGTTACTGTGTCGGGTTAGTCTGTGGCGCAGGCCTTATAGAAAAACATTTTCCAGGGCCTTTATTAAATAAAATCACGCCCAATAAAGAGTTACTGTGTCGGGTTAGTCTGTGAGGTAGGCCTTAAAGAAAACTGTCATCAGGGCCTTAATTAAATAAAATCATGCCCATAAGAGTGTTATTATGTGCAGAGGGGTTAGTCAGTGGCGCAGGCCTTATAGAAAACATTCATCGAGGGCCTTTATTAAATAAAATCATGCCCAATAAAGAGTTACTGTGTCGGGGTCAGTCTGTGGCGCAGGCCTTATAGAAAACATTTTCCAGGGCCTTTATTAAATAAAATCACGCCCAATAAAGAGTTACTGTGTCGGGTTAGTCTGTGGCGCAGGCCTTATAGAAAAACATTCATCGAGGGCCTTTATTAAATAAAATCACGCCCAATAAAGCGTTACTGTGTCGGGTTAGTCTGTGGCGCAGGCCTTATAGAAAAACATTTTCCAGGGCCTTTATTAAATAAAATCACGCCCAATAAAGAGTTACTGTGTCGGGTTAGTCTGTGAGGTAGGCCTTAAAGAAAACTGTCATCAGGGCCTTAATTAAATAAAATCATGCCCATAAGAGTGTTATTATGTGAGGGGTTAGTCAGTGGCGCAGGCCTTATAGAAAACATTCATCGAGGGCCTTTATTAAATAAAATCATGCCCAATAAGAGTTACTGTGTCGGGGTCAGTCTGTGGCGCAGGCCTTATAGAAAACATTTTCCAGGGCCTTTATTAAATAAAATCACGCCCAATAAAGAGTTACTGTGTCGGGTTAGTCTGTGAGGGCAGGCCTTATACAAAACATTCATCGAGGGCCTTTATTAAATAAAATCATGCCCAATGAAGAGTTACTGTGTCGGGGTTAGTCTGTGGCGCAGGCCTTATAGAAAACATTCATCAGGGCCTTTATTAAATACAATCATGCCCAATAAAGCGTTAATGTGTCGGGTTAGTCTGTGGCGCAGGCCTTAAAGAAAACTGTCATCAGGGCCTTTATTAAATAAAATCATGCCCAATGAAGCGTTACTGTGTCGGGTTAGTCTGTGGCGCAGGCCTTATAGAAACCATTTTTCCAGGGCCTTTATTAAATAAAATCATGCCCAATAAAGCGTTACTGTGTCGGGTTAGTCTGTGGCGCAGGCCTTATAGAAAACATTTTCCAGGGCCTTTATTAAGTAAAATCATGCCCAACAAAGAGTTACTGTGTCGGGTTAGTCTGTGGCGCAGGCCTTATAGAAAACATTGTTCCAGGGCCTTTATTAAATAAAATCATGCCCAATGAAGCGTTACTGTGTCGGGTTAGTCTGTGGCGCAGGCCTTATAGAAAACATTTTTCCAGGGCCTTTATTAAATAAAATCATGCCCAATAAAGCGTTACTGTGTCGGGTTAGTCTGTGGCGCAGGCCTTATAGAAAACATTTTCCAGGGCCTTTATTAAGTAAAATCATGCCCAACAAAGAGTTACTGTGTCGGGGTTAGTCTGTGGCGCAGGCCTTATAGAAAACATTGTTCCAGGGCCTTTATTAAATAAAATCATGCCCAATGAAGCGTTACTGTGTCGGGTTAGTCTGTGGCGCAGGCCTTATAGAAAACATTCAATCAGGGCCTTTATTAAAAATAAAAACATGCCCAAATAAGTGCTATTGTGATGGGGTTAGTCTGTGACCCCAGGCCCTGTGTAAAACTGTCACCCAGGGCCTTTATAGAGTAAAATCATGCCCAATAAGGTTAGGGTTAGGGTTAGGGTTAGGGTTAGGGTTAGGGTTAGGGTTAGGGCTAGGGTTAGGGTTAGGGTTAGGGTTTGGGTTAGGGTTAGGGTTAGGGCTAGGGTTAGGGTTAGGGTTAGGGTTAGGGCTAGGGTTAGGGTTAGGGTTAGGGTTAGGGTTAGGGTTAGGGTTAGGGTTAGGGTTAGGGTTAGGGTTAGGGTTAGGGCTAGGGTTAGGGTTAGGGTTAGGGTTAGGGTTAGGGTTAGTCTGTGGCCTTGGGCCTTATAGAAAACATTCATCAGGGCCTTTATTAAATAAAATCATGCCCAAATAAGTGTTATTGTGATGGGGTTAGTCTGTGAGCGCAGGCCTTATAGAAAACATTCATCCAGGGTCTCTATTAAATAAAATCATGCCCAATAAGGTGTTACTGTGTAGGGTTAGTCTGTGAGCGCAGGCCCTTTGTAAAACATTCATCAGGGCCTTTATTAAATAATATCATGCCCAAATAAGTGTTATTGTGATGGGGTTAGTCTGTGAGCGCAGGCCTTATAGAAAACATTCATCAGGGCCTTTATTAAATAAAATCATGCCCAAATAAGTGTTATTGTGATAGGATAGGGTTAGTCTGTGGCGCAGGCCTTATAGAAAACATTCATCCAGGGCCTTTATAGAATAAAATCATGCCCAAATAAGTGTTATTGTGATGGGGTTAGTCTGTGAGTGCAGGCCTTATAGAAAACATTCCTCCAGGGCCTTTATTAAATAAAATCATGCCCAATAAGGCGCTACTGTGTCGGGTTAGTCTGTGGCGCAGGCCTTTGTAGAAAACAT
The DNA here is from genome assembly GCF_018831695.1 of Puntigrus tetrazona. NCBI lineage: Eukaryota > Metazoa > Chordata > Actinopteri > Cypriniformes > Cyprinidae > Puntigrus > Puntigrus tetrazona. The sequence goes on along the minus strand of NW_025047683.1, from coordinate 1,367,914 downwards.
TCATCAGGGCCTTTTTAAATAAAATCATGCCCAAATAAGTGTTATTGTGATGGGGTTAGTCTGTGAGCGCAGGCCTTATAGAAAACATTCATCCAGGGCCTTTATAGAATAAAATCATGCCCACATAAGTGTTATTGTGATGGGGTTAGTCTGTGGCGCAGGCCTTATAGAAAACATTCATCCAGGGCCTTTATAGAAAAAAAATTATGCCCAATAAGGTGTTAGTGTGTAGGGTTAGTCTGTGAGCGCAGGCCCTTTGTAAAACATTCATCCAGGGCGAGAATGAAATAAAACGATGCCCATTAAAGTGTTACTGCGTTGGGGTTAATGTGTGAGCCCAGGCCCTTTGGAAAATTGAAATCCAGACACGGGGTTCGTAAATGTGTGTGTCGAGAAGTCGCTCTTAACCCGGCCTTGATCGGCTGTAGCAGCGCCTGGATGTCTGGGCGTAGGTTTTGAGCGGCAAAAAATCCTCCAGGGTGGAGGGTCGAGTGGGAAAGCGTCCGAGAAGTCGCACTTAACCCGGCCGAGATCGGCTGAAATATGCGCCTGGATGTTTGGACTTAGGTTTTGAAAGCAAAAAAATCCTCCAGGGTGGCGGGGGTCGAGTGGGAAAGCGTCCGGGAAGTCGCACTTAACCCGGCCGAGATCGTCTGAAATATGCGCCTGGATGTCTGGACTTAGGTTTTGAGCGGCAAAAAATACCTCCAGGGTGGAGGGTCGAGTGGGAAAGCGTCCGAGAAGTCGCACTTAACCGGCCGAGATCGGCTGAAATATGCGCCTGGATGTCTGGACTTAGGTTTTGAAAGCAAAAAAAAATCCTCCAGGGTGGCGGGGGTCGAGTGGGAAAGCGTCCGGGAAGTCGCACTTAACCCGGCCGAGATCGTCTGAAATATGCGCCTGGATGTTTGGACTTAGGTTTTGAAAGCAAAAAAAAATCCTCCAGGGTGGCGGGAAGTCGAGTGGGAAAGCGTCCGGGAAGTCGCACTTAACCGGCGAGATCGTCTGAAATATGCGCCTGGATGTCTGGACTTAGGTTTTGAGCGGCAAAAAATACCTCCAGGGTGGAGGGTCGAGTGGGAAGCGTCCGAGAAGTCGCACTTAACCCGGCGAGATCGGCTGAAATATGCGCCTGGATGTTTGGACTTAGGTTTTGAAAGCAAAAAAATCCTCCAGGGTGGCGGAGTCGAGTGGGAAAGCGTCGGGAAGTCGCACTTAACCCGGCGAGATCGTCTGAAATATGCGCCTGGATGTTTGGACTTAGGTTTTGAAAGCAAAAAAATTTCCTCCAGGGTGGCGGGGGTCGAGTGGGAAAGCGTCCGGGAAGTCGCACTTAACCGGCGAGATCGTCTGAAATATGCGCCTGGATGTTTGGACTTAGGTTTTGAAAGCAAAAAATTTCCTCCAGGGTGGCGGGAAGTCGAGTGGGAAAGCGTCGGGAAGTCGCACTTAACCCGGCGAGATCGTCTGAAATATGCGCCTGGATGTTTGGACTTAGGTTTTGAACGAAAAAAAATTTCCTCCAGGAGACCGGGTCGAGTGGGAAAGCGTCGAGAAGTCGCACTTAACCCGGCGAGATCGGCTGGATGAAGCGCCTGGATGTCTGGACTTAGGTTTTGAAAGCAAAAAAAATTTCCTCCAGGACGGCGAAGTCGAGTGGGAAAGCGTCGGGAAGCGCACTTAACCCGGACGACTCGATCGGTCGGATGAAGCGCCTGGATGTTTGGACTTAGGTTTTGAAAGCAAAAAATTTCCTCCAGGGCGGGGAAGTCGAGTGGGAAAGCGTCGGGAAGCGCGCATAACCGGACTCGATCGGTCGGATGAAGCGCCTGGATGTTTGGACTTAGGTTTTGAGCAAAAAAATTTCCTCCAGGGCGGCGAAGTCGAGTGGGAAAGCGTCGGGAAGGCGCACTTAACCCGGACTCGATCGGTCGGATGAAGCGCCTGGATGTTTGGACTTAGGTTTTGAGCAAAAAAATTTCCTCCAGGGCGGCGCGAAGTCGAGTGGGAAAGCGTCCGGGAAGGCGCACTTAACCGGACTCGATCGGTCGGATGAAGCGCCTGGATGTTTGGACTTAGGTTTTGAGCGAAAAAAATTTCCTCCAGGGCGGCGAAGTCGAGTGGGAAAGCGTCCGGGAAGCGCGCTTAACCGGACTCGATCGGTCGGATGAAGCGCCTGGATGTTTGGACTTAGGTTTTGAACGAAAAAAAATTTCCTCCAGGGCGGCGAAGTCGAGTGGGAAAGCGTCGGGAAGGCGCACTTAACCGGACTCGATCGGTCGGATGAAGCGCCTGGATGTTTGGACTTAGGTTTTGAGCGAAAAAAATTTCCTCCAGGGCGGCGAAGTCGAGTGGGAAAAGCGTCGGGAAGCGCGCGCTAACCGGACTCGTCGGTCGGATGAAGCGCCTGGATGTTTGGACTTAGGTTTTGAGCGAAAAAAATTTCCTCCAGGGCGGCGAAGTCGAGTGGGAAAGCGTCCGGGAAGGCGCTTAACCGGACTCGATCGGTCGGATGAAGCGCCTGGATGTTTGGACTTAGGTTTTGAGCGAAAAAATTTCCTCCAGGGCGGCGAAGTCGAGTGGGAAAGCGTCCGGGAAGCGCGCACTTAACCGGACTCGATCGGTCGGATGAAGCGCCTGGATGATTTTCGTTTGAAAATTGCACTAAGTCAACCCGGGGAAAGGTCCGACTTCCATACCCTCCGAGGCTCGAGTCAGGCCGACCGAGGCCTCCTCCGGGCATGATTCAAATTTTCCGCGACCCTGGAGGTGGCGTTTACACAGGAGCAACTTTTACATGGGTACGATTTGGTGAGCAGCGTGTTTTGTGGACTTAGTCTCTGGCGAAAAAAAGTCGAAAAAGCGACTAAGTCCATATCGACTTAGGTTTTGAGCGCAATCTTTCTGAAGCTCGGGCGAGGAGCTATCGAGCGCTTCACCTGAAACACGGACACAGGCGCCGAGAGAGAGGGCGTTCGGCGGCGGCGTCCCCTCGGCCCAGCGTGATCGATTGGGCGCGCGCGCCTAGCCTAGAGACCCCACCGGCCAGCCCGCTGCTGCTATGGCTCGGGAGTGCCTGGCAGAGAGCACGGCGTGCAATGGGTTTACGTTTGGGCTTTGACAGCACGCGCGCCGGGCAATTTGGGCGTTCGTTACGAGCAGGCCCCCTCAGCCGAGCGCCGAACCCGCCGGAGGAGGCCTGAAGCGGCGGTCAGAAGCGCGAAGTCCGTCACGGCGGGCGTGGAGGGCAGAAACGCGGCAGCGTCGGCGGCGCGCGGCGGTACCCCGTCCCGTGAAACACACTTTTCGGCGTCGGCGCGATCCCAGCGGCCACCCACCCCAGCAGCGACCCCGCCCGAAGGTTCGAGCAGCGCGTCGCCCTATGGCGGCGGTCTTAGCCGAGGTCAAGCGGGGTCTGCCCAGGCCCCCTCCTCAGGCGGACTGAGACCCGTGTGTGAAGCAAAAGCAGCGGCAGCGTCGGTTGGTCCCCTCGACCCACAGGGGTTACCTGGTTGATCCTGCCAGTAACATATGCTTGTCTCAAAGATTAAGCCATGCAGGTCTAAGTGCACCACGGCGGTACAGTGAAACTGCGAATGGCTCATTAAATCAGTTATGGTCCCTTTGATCGCTCCACCGGTACTTGGATAACTGTGGCAATTCCAGAGCTAATACATGCAAGCGGCGCCGACCGGGCGACCGCCTCTCCTCGCGGGGCGGGAGGCTGAGGCAGCGATGCATTTATCAGATCAAAACCCATCCGGGCCCCGGCGATCCGTCCTCGGACCGGTACCTTTGGTGACTCTAGATAACCTCGGGCGATCGCTCGCCCTTCGCGGCGGCGGCGATTCATTCAGTGTCTGCCCTATCAACTTTCGATGGTACATCAGGCGCCTACCATGGTGACCACGGGTGGCGGGAATCAGGGTTCGATTCGGAGAGGAGCCTGAAGCGGCTACCACATCCAAGGAAGGCAGCAGCGCGCCAAATTACCCATTTCCGACTCGGGAGGTAGTGGCGAAAAATAACAATACAGGTCTCTTTCGAGGCCCTGTAATTGGAATGGCGTATCTTAAACACATGGCGAGGACCCATTGGAGGGCAAGTCTGGTGCCAGCAGCGCGGTAATTCCAGCTCAATAGCGTATATTAAAGTTGCTGCAGTTAAAAAGCTCGTAGTTGGATCTCGGGATCTGGCTGGCGGTCCGCCGCGCGAGCCACCGCCGTCCCAGGTCCCTGCCTCGGCGCCCCGGATGCCCTTGGCTGGGTGTCGGTCGAGGGCAAAGCGTTTACTTTGAAAAAATTAGAGTGTTCAAAGCAGGCGGCGTCGCCGCTGAATACGCAGCTAGGAATAATGGAATAGGACTCGGTTCTATTTTGTGGGTTTCTGGAACCGGAGCCATGATTAAGAGGGCGGCGGGGCATTCGTATTGCGCGCTAGAGGTGAAATTCTTGGACGGCGCAAGGCGGACGGCGAAAGCATTTGCCAAGAATGTTTTCATTAATCAGAAACGAAAGTCGGAGGTTGAAGGCGATCAGATACCGTCGTAGTTCCGACCGTAAGCGATGCCGACCAGCGATCGGCGGCGTTATTCCCATGACCCGCCGGGCGGCGTGCGGGAAACCCGCAGTCTTTGGGTTCGGGGAGTATGGTTGCAAAGCTGAAACTTAAAGGAATTGCGGAAGGGCACCACCAGGAGTGGAGCCTGCGGCTTAATTTGACTCAACACGGAAACCTCACCCGGCCGGACACGGAAAGGATTGACAGATTGATAGCTCTTTCTCGATTCTGTGGGTGGTGGTGCATGGCGTTCTTAGTTGGTGGAAGCGATTTGTCTGGTTCATTCCGATAGCGAGCGAGACTCCGGCTTGCTAAATAGTGGCGCGGCCACTTGGGTCGGCGTCAAAAACTTCTTAGAGGACAAGTGGCGTTCAGCCACGCGAGATGGAGCAATAACAGGTCTGTGATGCCCTTAGATGTCGGGGCTGCGCGCGCCACAATGGGCGGATCAGCGTGTGTCTACCCTGCGCCGAGGCGCGGGTAACCCGCTGAACCCGCTCGTGATCGGGACTGGGGATTGAAACTATTTCCCATCAGCGCGAGAATTCCCAGTAGCGCGGGTCATAAGCTCGCGTTGATTAAGTCCCTGCCCTTTGTACACACACGCCCGTCGCTACTACCGATTGGATGGTTTAGTGAGGTCCTCGGACCCGGCCCGCGGGGCCCCTCGCGGGAGCTCTGGCGGGCGCCGGAAGGCGATCAAACTTGACTATCTAGAGGAAGTAAAAGTCGTAACAAGGTTTCCGTGGGTGAACCTGCGGAAGGATCGTTATCGGCCCGGCCCGATCCAAAGCGGCCGCCCGGGCGAGGCCTAGCCCACCTCCCCGTCTCAAGCTCGGGTGCGCGGCAGAGGCGGCGGCTCGGCGCGGCCTCTCCCCTCGGAGCACCGAAAGCGCGAAGCGCGATAAGAAAAAAAGGAACTTGACTGTCGCTGCACTCGGCGGCCCCCGCTTTCAGCGGCGGGGGCTGAGCGGGGCCCTGGCGAGTACCCATACGGCCTCGGGACCGTGGGTTCAAAGTCTCCTCCCGCGAAGGAGGCGCCCGTCGGGGTAAAAAACCTCTATCTATTTTACTCTATGATCCAGCGGCCGTGGCCGAGAGGTCTGCCGCTCAAAAACCCAAGGCGGCAAAAGAACGCACAAAAACCTAAGGCGAAGCGAGAGAGAGATCGCGAGAAGGAGCGCCGTTCCCCTGGGAGCAGCGCACCTCCCGCGGAGAGCTTGAGCAACCTACGCGGCGCCCATGACTGTCGCTGCACTCGGCGGGCCCCTGCTTTCCAGCGGCGGGGCGAGCAGGCCCTGGCGCGAGTACCCGCGCGGCCTCCGGGACCGTGGGTTCAAAGTCTCCTCCCGCGAAGAGGCGCCCGTCGGGGTAAAAAAACCTCTATCCTATTTTACTCTATGATCCAGCGGCCGTGGCCGAGAGGTCTGCCGCTCAAAAACCCAAAGCGGCAAAAGAACCGCACAAAAACCTAAGGCGAGAGAGAGAGATCCGAGAGAACTTGACTGTCGCTGCACTCGGCGGGCCCCTGCTTTCCAGCGGGGGGCTGAGCGAGGAGGCCCTGGCGGAGTACCATACGGCCTCGGGACCGTGGGTTCAAAGTCTCCTCCGCGAAGGAGGAGCGCCCGTCGAGGTAAAAAAACCTCTATCCTATTTTACTCTATGATCCAGCGGCCGTGGCCGAGAGGTCTGCGCGCAAAAACCCAAAGCGGCAAAAGAACCGCACAAAAACCTAAGGCGGGAGAGAGAGAGATCCGAGAGAACTTGACTGTCGCTGCACTCGGCGGGCCCCTGCTTTCCAGCGGCGGGGCGAGCGAGGCCCTGGGGTACCCCATACGGCCTCCGGGACCGTGGGTTCAAAGTCTCCTCCCGCGAAGGAGGGCGCCCGTCGGGGTAAAAAACCTCTATCCTATTTTACTCTATGTTCCAGCGGCCGTGGCCGAGAGGTCTGCCGCTCAAACATCAAGGCGGCAAAAGAACGCACAAAAACCTAAGGCGAAGCGGAGAGGATCGCGAGAAGGAGCGCCGTTCCCCTGGGAGGCAGCAGCGCACCTCCGCGGAGGCTTGAGCAACCTACGCGGCGCCCCACCCCCTTGGCACGGGGTGGGGCGAGGCCATGAGCCTCTGAAAGACTTTGCTTTGCCAACCCGGCGGGTACCCAGCAGGCCGCCGGGACCGTGGGTTGAAGTCCCCCTCTCGCGAGGCGCCCGTCGAGAGCGACCCCCTTTGTATTTTGAACCCACACAAGCCTGTGCAGTTCGGCCTCGCCTCGGGCGCTAAACTCAAGCGCGGTGCGACTCTTAGCGGTGGATCACTCGGCTCGTGCGTCGATGAAGAAGCGCAGCCAGCTGCGAGAACTAATGTGGTGCAGGACACATCGATCATCGACGCCGAGCGCGCTGCGGCCCGGGTCCGTCCGGGCCACGCCTGTCTCTGGTCGCTTTCCCATCGATCGGGACCTCCGGGTCCCGCGGCTGAAAGCGTCGCAGGGGCTTCCCGCTCCCCTCCGTCCTCCCAAGTGCAGAACCGCCACGGGCATCGCCTCCTCGGCGGGAGTCGGCGCTTCCTCGGCTTCCCCCTCCCACGAGGAGGTCGGCGTCCCCCAGGCGTCTGGGACGGCGGCGTCCTCCTCGGCGGCTTCCGGTGGGTGTCTGCCACCTCCGTCGCCCGCCGGCGTGGACCCCCGGCTCCCTCCGCCCCTCGGGCGCTCCGTGCGTAGCGGAGGTTCGCGCTCCGTCTCTCGCCCCCTCGGCGCCCTGCCCGGCGCGCGCGGCGAGACCTGTTCAGGCCAGCCGCGCAGCAGCAGCGCGGCGGCGCTCCTAACCCATATCCGACAGCGACCTCAGATCAGGCGAGGCGACCCGCTGAATTTAAGCATATTACTAAGCGGAGGAAAAAGAAACTAACAAGGATTCCCTCAGTAGCGGCGGCGAGAGGAAGAGCCCAGCGCCGAATCCGCCCGGGCCACGGCGGCGAGGACATGTGGCGTACAGAAGGCCGTTCTCTCTCGGCGCGGGTCGGGGCCCAAGTCCTTCTGATGGAGGCTTAGCCCGTGGGCGGTGTGAGGCGGTAGCAGGCCCCCTCCCGCCCGAGTGCGGTTCTTCTCGGTCGGGTTGCTTGGGAATGCAGCCCAAAGCGGGTGGTAAACTCCATCTAAGGCTAAATACGGACACGAGACCGATGAGTCGACAAGTACCGTGAGGAAAGTTGAAAAGAACTTTGAAGAGAGTTCAACAGGGCGTGAAACGCTAAGAGGTAAGCGGGTGGGGTCGCCACGGTCTGCCGGAGAGATTCAGCTCGGCGGGCCGCCCGGCCGGCAGCGAGTGCGCGGATCCCCTTGACCGAGAGCGCCGCCCGTCGGGCCTTCGGCGCCGTCGGGTGCACTTCTTCGGCGGTGCGCGCGACCGGCTCGGTTTGGCCAGGAAGGGCCGGGGCGAAAGGTGGCAGGCGGCTCCCCTCAGCGGGGGCGCCCGGCTTACAGAAACCCCACGCTCCGACTTTGCGCTTACCCGGGGCGCGGGAAGTGTCCTCGCGCCTTCTCTCCTGCCGGCGGCGCGGGAGGGGCGGGGCCCCGTCCCGGCGCGTCGTCGACCGGGACGGACTGTCCTCAGTCCGTCCCGACCCGCGCCAGCGCCGCCAGGCGAGATCGGCCCTCGTACAAGTGGCGCTCGAGGTCCGCGGTGAGGTCGGCCACCCACCCGACCCGTCTTGAAACACGGACCAAGGAGTCTAACGCGCGCGCGAGTCAAAGGTGTCTCGAGCCCCACGGCGCAATGAAGGTGAAGGCGGCGCCCGCCGCTCAGGTGGATCCCCGCCCGGCGGCGCGCACCGGCCCGTCTGGCCCGCACCGCCGGGCAGGTGGAGCTAAGCGCGCGATGGTACCGAAAGATGGTGAACTATGCCTGGGCAGAGGCGAAGCCAGAGAAACTCTGGTGGAGGCCGTGGCGATCTGGCGTGCAAATCGGTCGTCCGACCTGGGTATAGGGGCGAAAGACTAATCGAACCATCTAGTAGCTGGTTCCCTCCGAAGTT
>NW_025047683.1:1339322-1354322 GCF_018831695.1 Puntigrus tetrazona | reverse complement strand
TTTCCTCCAGGGGAGGCGGGTCGAGTGGGAAAGCGTCCGAAGTCGCACTTAACCCGGCTGAGATCGGCTGAAATATGCGCCTGGATGTTTGGACTTAGGTTTTGAGCAGCAAAAAAATTTCCTCCAGGGTGGAGGGTCGAGTGGGAAAGCGTCCGAGAAGTCGCACTTAACCCGGCGAGATCGGCTGGATAAGCGCCTGGATGTCTGGACTTAGGTTTTGAAAGCAAAAAAATTTCCTCCAGGGAGGCGGGTCGAGTGGGAAAGCGTCGAGAAGTCGCACTTAACCCGGCTGAGATCGGCTGAAATATGCGCCTGGATGTTTGGACTTAGGTTTTGAGCGAAAAAAAAATTTCCTCCAGGAGGGAGGTCGAGTGGGTCGAGTGTCGCACTTAAAGCGTCGAGAAGTCGCACTTAGGTTTAACCCGGCTGAGATCGGCTGAAATATGCGCCTGGATGTTTGGACTTAGGTTTTGAGCGAAAAAATTTCCTCCAGGAGGCCGGGGTCGAGTGGGAAAGCGTCGAAGTCGCACTTAACCGGCCGAGATCGGCTGAAATATGCGCCTGGATGTTTGGACTTAGGTTTTGAGCGAAAAAAATTTCCTCCAGGAGGCGGGTCGAGTGGGAAAGCGTCGAGAAGTCGCACTTAACCCGGCGAGATCGGCTGAAATATGCGCCTGGATGTTTGGACTTAGGTTTTGAGCGAAAAAATTTCCTCCAGGAGGCCGGGTCGAGTGGGAAAGCGTCGAGAAGTCGCACTTAACCGGCTGAGATCGGCTGAAATATGCGCCTGGATGTTTGGACTTAGGTTTTGAGCGAAAAAATTTCCTCCAGGAGGCGGGGTCGAGTGGGAAAGCGTCGAAGTCGCACTTAACCCGGCTGAGATCGGCTGAAATATGCGCCTGGATGATTTTCGTTTGAAAATTGCACTAAGTCAACCGGGAAAGGTCCGACTTCCATACCCTCCGAGGCTCGAGTCAGGCCGACCGAGGCCTCTTCGGGCACGATTCAAATTTCACCGCGACCCGGAGGTGGCGTTTACCAGAACAACTTTTACATCAACTTTTTTTTTTTTTTTTTTTTTTTTTTTCTCTAAAAACTCTGAAATTCGTGCCCTGCGCGTCGCTGCTTCTTGGGGCGAGTCTGTGGCGCAGGCCTTTGTGAAAACATTCATCAGGGCCTTTAATAAATAAAATCATACCCAAATCTGTGTTATTGTGTGGGGTTAGTCTGTGGCGCAGGCCTTATGGAAAACATTCATCGAGGCCTTTATTAAATAAAATCATGCCCAATAAAGAGTTAATGGGTGGGTTAGTCTGTGGCGCAGGCCTTATAGAAAAACATTTTCCAGGGCCTTTATTAAATAAAATCACGCCCAATAAAGAGTTACTGTGTCGGGTTAGTCTGTGAGGCAGGCCTTAAAAACTGTCATCAGGGCCTTTATTAAATAAAATCATGCCCATAAGAGTGTTATTATGCAGAGGTTAGTCTGTGGCGCAGGCCTTAAAGAAAACATTTATCAGGGCCTTTATTAAATAAAATCATGCCCAATAAAGCGTTACTGTGTCGGGTTAGTCTGTGGCGCAGGCCTTATAGAAAACATTTTTTCCAGGGCCTTTATTAAATAAAATCATGCCCAATAAAGCGTTACTGTGTCGGGTTAGTCTGTGGCGCAGGCCTTATAGAAAACATTTTCCAGGGCCTTTATTAAGTAAAATCATGCCCAACAAAGAGTTACTGTGTCGGGTTAGTCTGTGGCGCAGGCCTTAAAGAAAACTGTCATCAGGGCCTTTATTAAATAAAATCATGCCCATAAGAGTGTTATTGTATGCAGGGGTTAGTCAGTGAGCGCAGTGCTTATAGAAAACATTTTTCCAGGGCCTTTATTAAATAAAATCACGCCCAATAAAGCGTTACTGTGTCGGGTTAGTCTGTGGCGCAGGCCTTATAGAAAAACATTTTCCAGGGCCTTTATTAAATAAAATCACGCCCAATAAAGAGTTACTGTGTCGGGTTAGTCTGTGAGGTAGGCCTTAAAGAAAACTGTCATCAGGGCCTTAATTAAATAAAATCATGCCCATAAGAGTGTTATTATGCAGCGGGGTTAGTCAGTGGCGCAGGCCTTATAGAAAACATTCATCGAGGGCCTTTATTAAATAAAATCATGCCCAATAAAGAGTTACTGTGTCGGGGTCAGTCTGTGGCGCAGGCCTTATAGAAAACATTTTCCAGGGCCTTTATTAAATAAAATCACGCCCAATAAAGAGTTACTGTGTCGGGTTAGTCTGTGGCGCAGGCCTTATAGAAAAACATTCATCGAGGGCCTTTATTAAATAAAATCACGCCCAATAAAGCGTTACTGTGTCGGGTTAGTCTGTGGCGCAGGCCTTATAGAAAAACATTTTCCAGGGCCTTTATTAAATAAAATCACGCCCAATAAAGAGTTACTGTGTCGGGTTAGTCTGTGAGGTAGGCCTTAAAGAAAACTGTCATCAGGGCCTTAATTAAATAAAATCATGCCCATAAGAGTGTTATTATAGCAGGGGTTAGTCAGTGGCGCAGGCCTTATAGAAAACATTCATCGAGGGCCTTTATTAAATAAAATCATGCCCAATAAAGAGTTACTGTGTCGGGGGTCAGTCTGTGGCGCAGGCCTTATAGAAAACATTTTCCAGGGCCTTTATTAAATAAAATCACGCCCAATAAAGAGTTACTGTGTCGGGTTAGTCTGTGAGGGCAGGCCTTATACAAAACATTCATCGAGGGCCTTTATTAAATAAAATCATGCCCAATGAAGAGTTACTGTGTCGGGGTTAGTCTGTGGCGCAGGCCTTATAGAAAACATTCATCCAGGGCCTTTATTAAATACAATCATGCCCAATAAAGCGTTAATGTGTCGGGTTAGTCTGTGGCGCAGGCCTTAAAAACTGTCATCAGGGCCTTTATTAAATAAAATCATGCCCAATGAAGCGTTACTGTGTCGGGTTAGTCTGTGGCGCAGGCCTTATAGAAACCATTTTTCCAGGGCCTTTATTAAATAAAATCATGCCCAATAAAGCGTTACTGTGTCGGGTTAGTCTGTGGCGCAGGCCTTATAGAAACATTTTTCCAGGGCCTTTATTAAGTAAAATCATGCCCAACAAGAGTTACTGTGTCGGGTTAGTCTGTGGCGCAGGCCTTATAGAAAACATTGTTCCAGGGCCTTTATTAAATAAAATCATGCCCAATGAAGCGTTACTGTGTCGGGTTAGTCTGTGGCGCAGGCCTTATAGAAAACATTTTTCCAGGGCCTTTATTAAATAAAATCATGCCCAATAAAGCGTTACTGTGTCGGGTTAGTCTGTGGCGCAGGCCTTATAGAAAACATTTTCCAGGGCCTTTATTAAGTAAAATCATGCCCAACAAAGAGTTACTGTGTCGGGTTAGTCTGTGGCGCAGGCCTTATAGAAAACATTGTTCCAGGGCCTTTATTAAATAAAATCATGCCCAATGAAGCGTTACTGTGTCGGGTTAGTCTGTGGCGCAGGCCTTATAGAAAACATTCAATCAGGGCCTTTATTAAATAAAAACATGCCCAAATAAGTGCTATTGTGATGGGGTTAGTCTGTGACCCCAGGCCCTGTGTAAAACTGTCACCCAGGGCCTTTATAGAGAGTAAATCATGCCCAATAAGGTTAGGGTTAGGGTTAGGGTTAGGGTTAGGGTTAGGGTTAGGGTTAGGGCTAGGGTTAGGGTTAGGGTTAGGGTTTGGGTTAGGGTTAGGGTTAGGGCTAGGGTTAGGGTTAGGGTTAGGGTTAGGGCTAGGGTTAGGGTTAGGGTTAGGGTTAGGGTTAGGGTTAGGGTTAGGGTTAGGGTTAGGGTTAGGGTTAGGGTTAGGGCTAGGGTTAGGGTTAGGGTTAGGGTTAGGGTTAGGGTTAGTCTGTGGCTTGGGCCTTATAGAAAACATTCATCCAGGGCCTTTATTAAATAAAATCATGCCCAAATAAGTGTTATTGTGATGGGGTTAGTCTGTGGCGCAGGCCTTATAGAAAACATTCATCCAGGGTCTCTATTAAATAAAATCATGCCCAATAAGGTGTTACTGTGTAGGAGGTTAGTCTGTGAGCGCAGGCCCTTTGTAAAACATTCATCAGGGCCTTTATTAAATAATATCATGCCCAAATAAGTGTTATTGTGATGGGGTTAGTCTGTGAGCGCAGGCCTTATAGAAAACATTCATCCAGGGCCTTTATTAAATAAAATCATGCCCAAATAAGTGTTATTGTGATAGGGTTAGTCTGTGGCGCAGGCCTTATAGAAAACATTCATCCAGGGCCTTTATAGAATAAAATCATGCCCAAATAAGTGTTATTGTGATGGGGTTAGTCTGTGAGTGCAGGCCTTATAGAAAACATTCCTCCAGGGCCTTTATTAAATAAAATCATGCCCAATAAGGCGCTACTGTGTCGGGTTAGTCTGTGGCGCAGGCCTTTGTAGAAAACATTCATCAGGGCCTTTTTAAATAAAATCATGCCCAAATAAGTGTTATTGTGATGGGGTTAGTCTGTGGCGCAGGCCTTATAGAAAACATTCATCCAGGGCCTTTATAGAATAAAATCATGCCCACATAAGTGTTATTGTGATGGGGTTAGTCTGTGAGCGCAGGCCTTATAGAAAACATTCATCCAGGGCCTTTATAGAAAAAAATTATGCCCAATAAGGTGTTAGTGTGTAGGGTTAGTCTGTGGCGCAGGCCCTTTGTAAAACATTCATCAGGCGAGAATGAAATAAAGCGATGCCCATTAAAGTGTTACTGCGTTGGGGTTAATGTGTGAGCCCAGGCCCTTTGGAAAAATTGAAATCCAGACACGGGGTTCGTAAATGTGTGTGTCCGAGAAGTCGCTCTTAACCCGGCCTTGATCGGCTGTAGCAGCGCCTGGATGTCTGGGCGTAGGTTTTGAGCGGCAAAAAATCCTCCAGGGTGGAGGGTCGAGTGGGAAAGCGTCGAGAAGTCGCGCATAACCGGCGAGATCGGCTGAAATATGCGCCTGGATGTTTGGACTTAGGTTTTGAAAGCAAAAAAATCCTCCAGGGTGGCGAAGTCGAGTGGGGAAAGCGTCCGGAAGTCGCACTTAACCGGCGAGATCGTCTGAAATATGCGCCTGGATGTCTGGACTTAGGTTTTGAGCGGCAAAAAATACCTCCAGGGTGGAGGGTCGAGTGGAAAGCGTCGAGAAAGAAGCGCATAACCCGGCCGAGATCGGCTGAAATATGCGCCTGGATGTCTGGACTTAGGTTTTGAAAGCAAAAAAATCCTCCAGGGTGGCGGGAAGTCGAGTGGGAAAGCGTCCGGGAAGTCGCACTTAACCGGCGAGATCGTCTGAAATATGCGCCTGGATGTTTGGACTTAGGTTTTGAAAGCAAAAAAATCCTCCAGGGTGGCGGGGTCGAGTGGGAAAGCGTCGGGAAGTCGCACTTAACCCGGCCGAGATCGTCTGAAATATGCGCCTGGATGTCTGGACTTAGGTTTTGAGCGGCAAAAATACCTCCAGGGTGGAGGGTCGAGTGGGAAAGCGTCCGAGAAGTCGCGCACTTAACCGGCGAGATCGGCTGAAATATGCGCCTGGATGTTTGGACTTAGGTTTTGAAAGCAAAAAAATCCTCCAGGGTGGCGGGGTCGAGTGGGAAAGCGTCCGGGAAGTCGCACTTAACCCGGCCGAGATCGTCTGAAATATGCGCCTGGATGTTTGGACTTAGGTTTTGAAAAAAAAAAATTTCCTCCAGGGTGGCGGGAGTCGAGTGGGAAAGCGTCGGGAAGTCGCGCTTAACCCGGCCGAGATCGTCTGAAATATGCGCCTGGATGTTTGGACTTAGGTTTTGAAAGCAAAAAATTTCCTCCAGGGTGGCGAAGTCGAGTGGGAAAGCGTCGGGAGTCGCACTTAACCCGGCGAGATCGTCTGAAATATGCGCCTGGATGTTTGGACTTAGGTTTTGAGCGAAAAAAATTTCCTCCAGGGAGACCGGGGTCGAGTGGGAAAGCGTCCGAGAAGTCGCACTTAACCCGGCCGAGATCGGCTGGATGAAGCGCCTGGATGTCTGGACTTAGGTTTTGAAAGCAAAAAAATTTCCTCCAGGGCGGCGAAGTCGAGTGGGAAGCGTCGGGGAGGCGCATAACCGGACTCGTCGGTCGGATGAAGCGCCTGGATGTTTGGACTTAGGTTTTGAGCATAAAAAAATTTCCTCCAGGGCGGCGGGAGTCGAGTGGGAAAGCGTCGGGAAAGCGCACTTAACGGACTCGTCGGTCGGATGAAGCGCCTGGATGTTTGGACTTAGGTTTTGAGCGCAAAAATTTCCTCCAGGATGGCGGGGGTCGAGTGGGAAAGCGTCCGGGAAGGCGCACTTAACCCGGACTCGATCGGTCGGATGAAGCGCCTGGATGTTTGGACTTAGGTTTTGAAGCAAAAAATTTCCTCCAGGGCGGCGAAGTCGAGTGGGAAGCGTCCGGAAGGCGCGCTTAACCGGACTCGATCGGTCGGATGAAGCGCCTGGATGTTTGGACTTAGGTTTTGAACGAAAAAAAATTTCCTCCAGGGCCGGCGAAGTCCGAGTGGAAAGCGTCCGAAGGCGCGCACTTAACCCGGACTCGATCGGTCGGATGAAGCGCCTGGATGTTTGGACTTAGGTTTTGAGCGAAAAAATTTCCTCCAGGGCCGGCCCGAAGTCGAGTGGGAAAGCGTCCGGGAAAGGCGCATAACCCGGACTCGATCGGTCTGGATATGCGCCTGGATGTTTGGACTTAGGTTTTGAACGAAAAAAAATTTCCTCCAGGGAGGCGAAGTCCAGTGGGAAAGCGTCGGAAGTCGCACTTAACCCGGACTCGTCGGTCGGATGAAATATGCGCCTGGATGTTTGGACTTAGGTTTTGAGCGAAAAAAATTTCCTCCAGGGAGGCCGTTCCCATAGTCGAGTGGGAAAGCGTCGAGAAGGCGCACCGAAGGCCGGCTCCGAGATGATTGAAAAGCGCCTGGATGTTTGGTTTCGAAGGTTTTGAGCAAACTTTACAAGGGTACCTCCAGGAGGCTCCGAGTCTCCGAGTCAGCGTCCGAAGGCCTTCGGGAATCGGCTTAGGTTTTGAATTTTCGTCCGAAGCGGGGTGTCCGAATTTTAGAACTTTGAAGAAAGTTCTTTCCTACCCTCCGAGGCTCGAGTCAGAGCGGCGAGAGCCTGAAACGGCGTCGACTCGATTCAAATTTCACGCGACCCCGGAGGTGGCGTTTTGCCGAACAGCGAGTCGTACGCATGGGTAATTTTGTTTTGCGCTGAGATTTTTTTAACCTCGAAGACCCTGCACATTCCAGCCCGCGCTCAGGCGAGTCTGAACGATCGTGCGAGTGCCTTCCCCAGGCTGGGCGGCCTTTAATATGAAAAAATCAAACGCATAACCCGTCAAGTTGCTCTGATTGCGGCTTTTTCGTCTGGTGCTGAGAGCCTTATGGAAAAGGCATTCAGAAGCCGAATCCCTAAATCCAAAATCATGCCCAATCAGAGTTAATGGAGTCAGTTAGTCTGTGAGCGCTAGGCGTCGAGTGCGAGGAACTTCGGGCCTTTATTAAATAAAATCACGCCCAATAAAGGTTTGCAGCCTTTGTCGGGTTAGTCTGTGAAACCAGGCCTTTCGGCGCGCTGTCATCCAGGGCCTTTATTAAATAAAATCATGCGATCGATCGGAGTCGTGCGCCGGTCCGGGTTAGTCTGTGGCGCAGGCCTTGGAGAACGTTCCAGGGCCAAGTCGAAAATACGAATCCCATGCCCATCAGCGTTACTGCGTCAGGTTGCGTTCCGGCGCTCGGCGAAAAGCCCTCCGCACTCGGCGTCCAGACACCGAAGGAAATACTGGCATTCTTAAAACCGAGCCGACACGCCCGACCAGGCCTGGGTGCGTTCGACGCTATTCCATCGGTAACACGACCCGAGGGGCGGTTATTTTCCCTAAACCCTGACGCGTAAAACCCAACATCTGGCAGAAATCTGAGTTTCGAGTTAAGTCTCACGGCCCTGAAGTCTTCGACGGCGGCTGTATCGAGCAGCTGCCGCTCGGCAAATCAAGACTTCCCACCCTCGCAGACCTCCACCCTGGAAACACGGTTCGCTAAAGTTTCTGGTCCCAAGCATCGGCCTCGAAGCGATCTCGCCGGAAAGAATCCATCCAGGCGCTTCCTCGATGACCCGATCGGCCGATCGCGGTTTTCGCCGCCTGAAGGTTCAAAGTGTAAATCATCAGGCGCATACTTCAGCGATCTCAGCCGGGTTTTGCGACTTCATCGACGCCCACTCCACCCCGGCCTCGATTTTTTTCGTTCACAGCCTAAGTCCAAGCATCAGCGCATCTTCAGCGATCTCGGCTCGGTTAAACTTCTGGGCGCTTTCCGCCACCTGGGGAAATTTTTAAGCGTTCAAAACCTAACATCAAACATCCAAGCGATCTCGACTTCGGCTGGTTAAGATCTGACTTATCGGGCGCTTTCCCATCTCGCCGACCCCGCCTCCCTGGAGGATTTTTGCGTTCAAAACCTAAGTCCAAACATCCAGGCGCATATTTCAGCCGCGATCTCGGGCGGTTCGGCGACTTAAGTGCGGCGCTTTCGACCGACCCCGCCCCCTGGAGAAATTTTTTTAAATTTCAAAACTAAGTCCAAACATCAGGCGCGCTTCATTCACCCTCGGTCGGGTTTTGTGGCGTTGCCAAAACGCTTCTAAGTCCAGACATCCAGGCGTTCAATTTCTAAGTCGATCTCAGGCGCATCATCGAGGCGATCGGCGGGTTAAGTCGACTTCGGACGCTTTCCACTCGACCCCGCCACCCTGGAGGATTTTTTGCTTTCAAAACCTAAGTCCAAACATCCAGGCGCTATTTCGACCGATCTCGGCGGGTTAAGTGCGACTTCTCGGGCGCTTTCCACTCGACCCCCTCCACCCTGGAGATTTTTAAGCGTTCAAAACGCTCGTCCAGAACATCAGGCGCTTCGTTGCCAGCCGATCAAGCCGGGTTAAGCGACTTGGACGGTTTACATTCCCGAACCCCGCGTCTGGGATTTCAATTTTCCAAAGGGCCTGAGGCTCACATTAATCCGAACGATCGAACATCGCAATAACACTTTAATGCGGGCATGCCACCGTTTTATTTCATTCTCGCCCTGGATGAATGTTTTACAATATTTGCGACGGGGTTAAGCTTCTCTGCGCTCACAGACTAACCCTACACACTAACACCTTAAGTGGGCATAATTTTTTTCTATAAAGGCCCTGGATGAATGTTTTCCCACCCGCCTGCGCTCCACACAGACTAACCCCATTGCTTTCAACACTTAGTCCAGGCATGATTTTATTCTATAAAGCGCCCTGGCGGAATGTTTTCTATAAGGCCTGCGCTCACAGACTAGTCCATCCTGGTAACACGTTACTGTTCATGAGTTTTATGCTGTAAAAAAGGCCCTGGATGAACCTCATTTTCTACAAGGCCTGCGCTCACAGACTAACTCGACACACGCTAGCGCCTTATTGGGCATGATTTTATTTAATAAAGGCCCTGGAGGAATGTTTTCTATAAGGCCTGCACTCACAGACTAACCCCATCACAATAACACTTATTTGGGCATGATTTTTATTCCAAGGCCCTGGATGAATGTTTTTCTATAAGGCCTGCGCTCACAGACTAACCCTATCACAATAACACTTATTTGGGCATGATTTTATTTAATAAAGTCCCTGGATGAATATTTTCTATAAGGCCTGCGCTAAACAGACTAACCCCATCACAATAACACTTATTTGGGCATGATATTATTTAATAAAGGCCCTGGATGAATGTTTACAAAGGGCCTGCGCTCACAGACTAACCCTACACAGCTAACACCTTATTGGGCATGATTTTATTTAATAAAGACCTGGATGAATGTTTTCTATAAGGCCTGCGCTCACAGACTAACCCATCACAATAACTTACTTATTTGGGCATGAGTTTTTATTTAATAAAAGCCCCCTGGATGAATGTTTTCTATAAGGCCTGCGCTCACAGACTAACCCCTAACCTAACCTAACCTAACCTAACCTGGCTTCTATTTAACCTAACCTACCAACCTAACCTCACCTGGACTTCTAACCCTAACCTAACACCTAACTGGCCTGTATTGGGCATAGCTACCTAGGCCCTAACCTAGCCTTTACTTTAAGGCCTAACAACTGCCTAACCTATGCCACCTAGCCTAACCTAACCTAAAGGCCTAGATGTTTTCTATAAACTTGCGCTAACTTCTTTATCACCTTGTGGGCATGATTTTTGCTCTATAAAGGCCTGGGTGAATGTTTTACACAGGGCCTGGGCTCACAGACTAACCCCATCACATAGCACTTATTTGGGCATGTTTTTATTTAATAAAGGCCCTGATTGAATATTTTCTATAAGGCCTGCGCTCACAGACTAACCCGACACAGTAGCAGCTTCATTTGGGCATGATTTTATTTAATAAAGGCCCTGGAACAATGTTTCTATAAGGCCTGCGCTCACATAACTAACCCGACACAGTAACTCTTTATTTGGGCATGATTTTATTTAATAAAGGCCCTGGAACAATGTTTTCTATAAGGCCTGCGCTCACAGACTAACCCGACACAGTAACTTTTATTGGGCATGATTTTATTTAATAAAGGCCCTGGAAAAAATGTTTTCTATAAGGCCTGCGCTCTGAACTAACCCGACACAGTAACTAGCATGCTTCATTGGGCATGATTTTATTTAATAAAGGCCCTGGAAAAAAATGTTTTCTATAAGGCCTGCGCTCACAGACTAACCCGACACAATAACTCTTTATTTGGGCATGATTTTATTTAATAAAGGCCCTGGAAAAATGTTTTCTATAAGGCCTGCGCTCACAGACTAACCCGACACAATGCGCTTTATTGGGCATGATTTTATTTAATAAAGGCCCTGGAAAAATGGTTTCTATAAGGCCTGCGCTCACAGACTAACCCGACACAGTAACGCTTCATTGGGCATGATTTTATTTAATAAAGGCCCTGGATGACAGTTTTCTATAAGGCCTGCGCTCACAGACTAACCCGACACATTAATGCTTTATTGGGCATGATTTTATTTAATAAAGGCCCTGGATGAATGTTTTCTATAAGGCCTGCGCTCACAGACTAACCCGACACAGTAACTCTTCATTGGGCATGATTTTATTTAATAAAGGCCCTGGATGAATGTTTTGTATAAGGCCTGCGCTCACAGACTAACCCGACACAGTAACTCTTTATTGGGCATGATTTTATTTAATAAGGCCCTGGAAAAATGTTTTCTATAAGGCCTGCGCTCACAGACTAACCCGACACAGTAACTCTTTATTGGGCATGATTTTACTTAATAAAGGCCCTCGATGAATATTTTCTATAAGGCCTGCGCTCACAGACTAACCCCGTTACAATAACACTCTTATGGGCATGATTTTATTTAATTAAGGCCCTGGATGACAGTTTTCTTTAAGGCCTACCCTCACAGACTAACCCGACACAGTAACTCTTTATTGGGCGTGATTTTATTTAATAAAGGCCCTGGAAAAATGTTTTCTATAAGGCCTGCGCTCACAGACTAACCCGACACAGTAACGCTTTATTGGGCGTGATTTTATTTAATAAAGGCCCTCGATGAATGTTTTCTATAAGGCCTGCGCTCACAGACTAACCCGACACAGTAACTCTTTATTGGGCGTGATTTTATTTAATAAAGGCCCTGGAAAAATGTTTTCTATAAGGCCTGCGCTCACAGACTAACCCGACACAGTAACTCTTTATTGGGCATGATTTTATTTAATAAAGGCCCTCGATGAATGTTTTCTATAAGGCCTGCGCTCACAGACTAACCCCGTTACAATAACACTCTTATGGGCATGATTTTATTTAATTAAGGCCCTGGATGATGTTTTCTTTAAGGCCTACCCTCACAGACTAACCCGACACAGTAACTCTTTATTGGGCGTGATTTTATTTAATAAAGGCCCTGGAAAAATGTTTTTCTATAAGGCCTGCGCTCACAGACTAACCCGACACAGTAACGCTTTATTGGGCGTGATTTTATTTAATAAAGGCCCTGGAAAAATGTTTTCTATAAGCACTGCGCTCACTGACTAACCCCCGTTACAATAACACTCTTATGGGCATGATTTTATTTAATAAAGGCCCTGGATGACAGTTTTCTTTAAGGCCTGCGCTCACAGACTAACCCGACACAGTAACTCTTTGTTGGGCGTGATTTTATTTAATAAAGGCCCTGGAAAAAATGTTTTCTATAAGGCCTGCGCTCACAGACTAACCCGACACAGTAACGCTTTATTGGGCATGATTTTATTTAATAAAGGCCCTGGAAAAAATGTTTTCTATAAGGCCTGCGCTCACAGACTAACCCGACACAGTAACGCTTTGTGGGCATGATTTTATTTAATAAAGGCCTGGATAAATGTTTTCTTTAAGGCCTGCGCTCACAGACTAACCCCGTTACAATAACACTCTTATGGGCATGATTTTATTTAATAAAGGCCCTGGATGACAGTTTTCTTTAAGGCCTGCCCTCACAGACTAACCCGACACAGTAACTCTTTGTTGGGCGTGATTTTATTTAATAAAGGCCCTGGAAAAATGTTTTCTATAAGGCCTGCGCTCACAGACTAACCCGACACATTAACTCTTTATTGGGCATGATTTTATTTAATAAAGGCCCTCGATGAATGTTTTCCATAAGGCCTGCGCTCACAGACTAACCCGTCACAATAACACAGATTTGGGTATGATTTTATTTATTAAAGGCCCTGGATGAATGTTTTCTACAAAGGCCTGCGCTCACAGACTCGACCCGTTAAGCAGCGGCGACGGGGCATGATTTTAGGTTTTTAGAAAAAATAAAAAAAAAAAAAAAAAAAATTAAAGTTGATGTAAAAGTTGCTCCTGGCCACCTCCCCGAGTCGCAGAAACTAACGTGCCACAGGGACAGAGGCCTCTCTTTATTGGGCCTGATTTTATTTAATAAAGGCCCTGGTCGGACCTTTTTCTATAAGGCCTGGACTCACAGACAATTTTGACACAGAAAATCTCAGTGCGCATGATTTTATTTAACGAAGGCCCGGGTTAAGTCGACTTCTCGGGCCTTTCCCTCTGAACGACCCGGCCTCCCTGGAGAATTTTTTCGTTCAAAACCTAAGTCCAAACATCCAGGCGCATATTTCAGCCGATCTCGCCGGGTTAAGTGCGACTTCTCGGGCATGCTTTTATTGCGACCCGGCCTCCCTGGAGAAATTTTTTCTTTCAAAACCTAAGTCTCAAACATCCAGGCGCATATTTCAGCGACGATCTCGGCGGGTTAAGTCGACTTTTCGGGCGCTTTACTCGACCCGGCCTCCCTGGAGAAATTTTTTCGTTCAAAACCTAAGTCCAAACATCCAGGCGCATATTTCAGCCGATCTCGGCGGAGTTAAGTCGACTTCTCGGGCGCTTTCCCACTCGATAAAGGCCCTGGAGAAATTTTTTCGTTCAAAACCTAAGTCCAAACATCCAGAAGCGCATATTTCAGCCGATCTCTCGCGGGTTAAGTGCGATTTTTCTTTAACTAAGGGAGGCGCTTTCCTCACTCGACCCGGCCTCCTGGAGAAATTTTTTCGAGTTCAAAACCTAAGTCCAAACATCCAGGCGCATATTTCAGCGATCTCAGCCGGGTTAAGTGCGACTCTCGGGCGCTTTCCACTCGACCCGGCCTCCCTGGAGAAATTTTTTTGCGTTCAAAACCTAAGTCCAAACATCCAGGCGCATATTTCCAGCCGATCTCGGCCGGGTTAAGTGCGACTTCTCGGGCCTTTCCCACTCGACCCCTCCACCCTGGAGAAATTTTTAAGCGTTCAAAACCTAAGTCCAAACATCCAGGCGCATATTTCAGCCCGATCTCAGCGGGTTAAGTCGACTTCGGGCGCTTTCCACTCGACCCGGCCTCCCTGGAGAAATTTTTTTCGTTCAAAACCTAAGTCCAAACATCCAGGCGCATATTTCAGGCGATCTCGTCCGGGTTAAGTCGCGACTTCTCGGGCGCTTTCCCCTCGACCCGGCCTCCCTGGAGAATTTTTTCGTTCAAAACCTAAGTCCAAACATCCAGGCGCATATTTCAGCCGATCTCAGCGGGTTAAGTGCGACTTCTCGGGCGCTTTCCTCGACCCCTCCACCCTGGAGGATTTTTGCTTTCAAAACCTAAGTCCAGACATCCAGGCGCATATTTCAGGCCGATCTCAGCGGGTTAAGTCGACTTCTCGGACAATTTCCCCTCGACCCGGCCTCCCTGGAGAATTTTTTGCTTTCAAAACCTAAGTCCAGACATCCAGGCGCATATTTCAGCCGATCTCGGCGGGTTAAGTCGACTTCTCGGGCGCTTTCCCACGACGACCCCCTCCACCCTGGAGGTATTTTTAAGCGTTCAAAACCTAAGTCCAAACATCCAGGCGCATATTTCAGCCGATCTCAGCAGCGGGTTAAGTCGACTTCTCGGACAATTTCCACTCGACCCGGCCTCCCTGGAGAATTTTTGCTTTCAAAACCTAAGTCCAGACATCCAGGCGCATATTTCAGCCGATCTCGGCGCGTTAGCCCACTTCACGGGCGCTTTCCCTCGACCCCGCCACCCGGAGGTATTTTTAAGCGTTCAAAACCTAAGTCCAGACATCAGGCGCATCTCACAGCGATCTCGGCGCGTTAAGCCCCACTTCACGGGCGCTTTCCCTCGACCCCGCCACCCGGAGGTATTTTTAAGTGTTCAAAACCTAAGTCCAGACATCCAGGGCGCATCTCAGCCGATCTCGGCGCGTTAAGCCCCACTTCACGGGCGCTTTCCCTCGACCCCGCCACGGGGTATTTTTAAGCGTTCAAAACCTAAGTCCAGACATCCAGGCGCATCTCACAGCCCGATCTCGGCGCGTTAAGCCCCACTTCACGGGCGCT
>NW_025047683.1:1321822-1334322 GCF_018831695.1 Puntigrus tetrazona | reverse complement strand
CGCCGCTACTGAGGAATCCTTGTTAGTTTCTTTTCCTCCGCTTAGTATGTATGCTTAAATTCAGCGGGTCGTCTCGTCTGATCTGAGGTCGTTGTCGGATATGGGTTAGGGCGGCCGCGCGCTGCTGCTGCGGGCTGGCCTGAACAGGTCTCGTTCGCGCGCCGGGCAGGGCGCCGAGGCGAGGCGGGCGCGAACCTCCGTTACGCCGCGGGCGTCCGAGGCGGAGGGCGGGAGTCACGTCGGCGGGCGGCGGAGGTGGCGAACACCCACGGAAGCCGCCGAGGAGGAGGCGCCGCTCGGTCCCAGACGCCTGGGGGGCGCCGACCTCCCCCTCGTGGGAGGAAGCGGAGAGGCGCTCGACTCCGCCGAGGCGTGCCCGTGGCGGTCTGCGCAGGAGGGACGGAGGGGCGGGAAGCCCCCTGCGGCGCTCCAGCGCGGGACCGGAGGTCCGATCGATGGAAGCGACCCTCAGACAGGCGTGGCCCGGGGCGGACCGGGGCGCAAAGTGCGTTCGAAGTGTCGATGATCGATGTGTCCTGCAATTCACATTAGTTCTCGCGGCTGGCTGCGTTCTTCATCGGCCTTACGAGGCGGTGATCCACCGCTAAAGAGTCGTACTGCGTTTGAGTTTAGCGCCGGGGCGAGGCCGAACTGCACAGGCTTGTGTGGGTTCAAAAATACAAAAAGTCGTTCCCGGACAGGCGCCCCAGCGAGAGGGGACTTGAACCCACGGTCGAAGGCCTGCTGGGTACCCGCCGGGGTTGCAAAGCAAAGTCTTTCAGAGGCTCGCGGCCTCGGCCCCACCCCGTGCCAAGGGGTGGGGCGCTCGCATGAGATTGCTCAAGCCTCGCGGCGAGGTGCGTCAAGCCTCCCAGGGAGCGGCGTTCCCTTCTCGCGGATCCTCTCTCCGCCGTCTTAGGTTTTTGTGCGGTTCTTTTGCCGTCTTGGATGTTTGGCGGCAGACCTCTCGGGCCACGGCCGCTGGAACATAGAGTAAAAAATAGGATAGAGTTTTTACCCGGACGGGCGCCCCTCGCCAGCGGGAGAGACTTTGAACCCACGGTCCCGGAGGCCGTGCGGGTACCCGCCAGGGCCCGGCTCGGCCCCCGCCGCTGGAAAGCAGGGGGCCCGCCGAGTGCAGCGACAGTCAAGTTCTCTCGGATCTCTCTCTCTCTCCGCCTTAGGTTTTGTGCGGTTCTTTTGCCGTTTTGGGTTTCTTGCTTGCGGCAGACCTCTCGGGCCCACGGCCGCTGGATCATAGAGTAAAATAGGATAGAGGTTTTTACCCGGACGGGCGCTCCTCCGCCAGCGGGAGAGACTTTGAACCACGGTCCCGGAGGCCGTGCGGGTACCCGCCAGGGCCCGGCTCAGCCCCGCCGCTGGAAAGCAGGGGGCCCGCCGAGTCAGCGACAGTCAATCTCTCGGATCTCTCTCTCTCCTCCGCCTTAGGTTTTGTGCGGTTCTTTTGCCGTTTTGGGTTTTTGGCGGCAGACCTCTCGGGCCACGGCCGCTGGATCATAAGTAAAATAGGATAGAGGTTTTTTTACCCCGGACGGCGCCCCTCGCGCGGGAGAGACTTTGAACCACGGTCCCGGAGGCCGTGCGGGTACCCGCCAGGGCCCGGCTCGGCCCCCGCCGCTGGAAAGCAGGGGGCCCGCCCGAGTCTGGCGACAGTCATGGCGCTCGCGGTAGGTTGCTCAAGCCTCGCGGGGGTGCGTCAAGCCTCCCAGAGCGGCGTTCCCTTCTCGCGGATCTCTCTCTCTCGCCGTCTTAGGTTTTGTGCGGTTCTTTTGCCGTCTTGGGTTTTGGCGGCAGACCTCTCGGACCCACGGCCGCTGGATCATAGAGTAAAATAGGATAGAGGTTTTTACCCGGACGGGCGCCCCTCCTCAGCGGGAGAGACTTTGAACCACGGTCCCGGAGGCGTGCGGGTACCCGCCAGGGCCCGGCTCAGCCCCCGCCGCTGGAAGCGGGGGCGCCGTGTCTGGCGACAGTCAAGTTCCTTTTTTTTTTTCTTATCGCGCTCTGCGCGCACCGCTTCGGTGCTCCGGGAGGCGCGCGCGGCCGCCGGCCTCTGCGCGCACCCGGGCTTGAGGCGGGGGAGGTGGGCTAGGCCTCCCCGCCCGAAGTGGTTTCGCTTTGGATCGGGCGGGCGATGTGATCCTTCCGCGGGTTCACCTACGGAAACCTTATTCGACTTTTACTTCCTCTAGATAGTCAAGTTTGATCGTCTTCCGGCGCTCGCCAGAGAGCGCGAGGGCGGCGAGGCGGTCGAGAACCTCACTAAACCATCAATCGGTAGTAGCGGACGGGCGGTGTGTACAAAGGGCGGGGACTTAATCAGCGCGAGCTTATGACCGCGCTTACTGGGAATTCCTCGTTGATGGGAAATAGTTTCAATCCCCAGTCCCGATCACGGCGGGGTTCAGCGGGTTACCAGCGCCTCTCGGCGCAGGGTGAACCTGCGCTGATCCGCCCATTAATGGCGCGCGTGCAGCCCGGACATCTAAGGGCATCACAGACCTGTTATTGCTCCATCTCGCGTGGCTGCGCCACTTGTCCCTCTAAGTTTTTGGCGCCGACCCAAGTGGCGGCGCCACTATTTAGCAAGCAGTCTCGTTCGTTATCGGAATGAACCAGACAAATCGCTCCACCAACTAAACGGCCATGCACCACCACCCACAGAATCGAGAAAGAGCTATCAATCTGTCAATCCTTTCCGTGTCCGGGCGGGTGAGGTTTCCGTGTTGAGTCAAATTAAGCCGCAGGCTCACTCCTGGTGGTGCCCTTCCGTCAATTCCTTTAAGTTTCAGCTTTGCAACCATACTCCCCGGAACCCAAAGACTCGTGGTTTCCATACGCTGCCGGCGGGTCATGGGAATAACGCCGCCGGATCGCGGGGTCGGCATCGTTCTGATCGGAACTCTGACGGTATCTGATCGTCTTGAACCTCCGACTTTCGTTCTTGATTAATGAAAACATTCTTGGCAAATGCTTTCGCTTTCGTCCGTCTTGCGCGGTCCAAGAATTTCACCTCTAAGCGGTATATCACGAATGCCCCGGCCGTCCCTCTTAATCATGGCTCCGGGTTCCAGAAACCCACAAAAATAGAACGAGTCCTATTCCATTATTCCTAGCTGCGGTATTCAGCGGCGACGCTCGGCCTGCTTTGAACACTCTAATTTTTCAAAGTAAGCGCTTTGGGCCCCTCGGACCGGACACCCAGCCAAGGGCATCGGGCGCCTCGAGGCGAGGACCTGGGGCGGGCGGTGGCTCGCCTCTCGCGGACCGCCAGCCAGATCCGAGATCAACTCGAGCTTTTAACTGCAGCAACTTTAATATACGCTATTGGAGCTGGAATTACGCGGCTGCTGGCACCAGACTTGCCCTCCAATGGGTCCTCGCCCATGTGTTTAAGATCGCTCATTCCAATTACAGGGCCTCGAAAGAGACCTGTATTGTTACCACCGTCACTACCTCTCCGAGTCGGAAATGGGTAATTTGCGCGCCTGCTGCCTTCCTTGGATGTGGTAGCCGTTTCTCAGGCTCCCTCTCCGGAATCGAACCCTGATTCCCCGTCACCCGTGGTCACCATGGTGGCGCCTGATGTACCATCGAAAGTTGATAGGGCAGACACTCGAATGAATGAATCGTCGCGCCGCGGAAGAGGCGGCGATCGGCCGAGGTTATCTAGAGTCACCAAAGGTACCGGGTCGGGAGGCGGATCCCCGGGGGCCGGATGGGTTTTGGATCTGATAAATGCACGCGTCCCTAGCCTCCGCCCCAGCGAGAGCGGTCGGTCGGCCGGTCGGCGCTTCGTTTGCATGTATTAGCTCTGGAATTGCCACAGTTATCCAAGTACCGGGTGGGCGATCAAAGGGACCATAACTGATTTAATGAGCCATTCGCAGTTTCACTGTACCGGCCGTGTGCATGGAGACCTGCATGGCTTAATCTTTGAGACAAGCATATGTTACTGGCAGGATCAACCAGGTAACCCCTGTGGGTCGTAAAGGGACCAACCGGCCAGCGGCGCGTTTTTGCCTACACGGGTCTCAGTCCGCCTGAGGAGGGCCTGGGCAGACCCGCTTGGACCCTCGGCTGAACCGGCGCTCATAGGCGGCGCGCGGCTCGAACCTTCCCCGGCGAAGTCGCCGTTTTCGGGGTGGGTGGCGCTGGGATCGCGGCGGCGCTCGGAAAAAGTGTGTTTCACGGGGGGGGGGTACCGCGCGCGGCGTCGCGGGGCAGCGTCGCGTTCTGCCCCTCCGCCCGCCCGGTGGCGGACCTCGCGCTCTGACCGGCCGTCTAGGCCTCCCTCCGAAGGGTTCGGCGCCTTCCCTCGGGCTGAGGGGGGCCTGCTCGTAACGAACGTCCAAATTGCCGGGCGCGGCGTGCTGTCAAAGCCCAAGCGTAAACCCATTGCGCGCGTGCCTGCCAGGCACTCCCGACCCATAGCGGCCAGCGGGGCTGGCGGGTGGGGTCTAGGCTGAAGCGCTTGGCGCTCAATCGATCACGTTTCGGGCCGAGGGGGACGCTCTCGCCGTCGAACGTCCTCTCTCTCGGCGTCTGTGTCCGTGTTTCAGGTGAAGCGTTCGATAGCTCCCTCGCCCCGGAGCTTCAGAAATTGCGTTCAAAACCTAAGTCGATATGGACTTAGTCGTTTTCGACTTTTTTTCGCTCAGAGACTAAGTCCACAAAAACACGCGTTCACGAAATCGTGTACCCATGTAAAAGTTGCTCCTGTGTAGCGGCCACCTCCAGGGTCGGCGGGAAAATTTGAATCATGCCGGGAGAGGCCTCTCGGTCCTGACTCGGAGCCTCGGAGGTATGGAAGTCGGACCTTTCCCGAGTTGGACTTAGTGCAATTTTGTGAAAATCATCAGGCGCTTTCCGACCGATCGAGCGGGAAAATCGACCCCGCCGTCCTGGAGAAATTTTTTCGCAAAACCTAAGTCATCAGGCGCTTCATCCGACCGATCGAGTCCGGGTTAAGTCGCCTTCGGACGCTTTCCACTCGACCCCCCGCCGTCCTGGAGAAATTTTTTCGTTCAAAACCTAAGTCCAAACATCCAGGCGCTTCATCCGACCGATCGAGTCGGGTTAAGTGCGCCTTCGGACGCTTTCCCACTCGACCCCGCCGTCCTGGAGAAATTTTTTCGTTCAAAACCTAAGTCCAAACATCCAGGCGCTTCATCCGACCCGATCGAGTCGGGTTAAGTCGCGCCTTCGGACGCTTTCCCACTCGACCCCCGCCGTCCTGGAGGAAATTTTTCGTTCAAAACCTAAGTCCAAACATCCAGGCGCTTCATCCGACCCGATCGAGTCCGGGTTAAGTCGCCTTCGGACGCTTTCCCCTCGACCCCGCCGTCCTGGAGGAAATTTTTTCGTTCAAAACCTAAGTCCAAACATCCAGGCGCTTCATCCGACCGATCGAGTCCGGGTTAAGTCGCCTTCGGACGCTTTCCCACTCGACCCCGCCGTCCTGGAGGAAATTTTTTTTCGTTCAAAACCTAAGTCCAAACATCCAGGCGCTTCATCCGACCGATCGAGTCCGGGTTAAGTGCGCCTTCCCGGACGCTTTCCCACTCGACCCCCGCCGTCCTGGAGGAAATTTTTGCGTTCAAAACCTAAGTCCAAACATCCAGGCGCTTCATCCGACCGATCGAGTCCGGGTTAAGTGCGCCTTCCCGGACGCTTTCCCACTCGACCCCGCCGTCCTGGAGGAAATTTTTCGCGTTCAAAACCTAAGTCCAAACATCCAGGCGCTTCATCCGACCCGATCGAGTCCGGGTTAAGTGCGCCTTCGGGCGCTTTCCCACTCGACCCCGCCGTCCTGGAGAAATTTTTTTGCTTTCAAAACCTAAGTCCAGACATCCAGGCGCTTCATCCAGCGATCTCGGCGGGTTAAGTCGCGACTTCTCGGGCGCTTTCCCCCTCGACCCGGTCTCCCTGGAGAAATTTTTTTCGTTCAAAACCTAAGTCCAAACATCCAGGCGCATATTTCAGGCGATCTCGGCGGGTTAAGTGCGACTTCGGACGCTTTCCCACTCGACCCCGCCACCCTGGAGAAATTTTTTGCTTTCAAAACCTAAGTCCAAACATCAGGCGCATATTTCAGGCGATCTCGGCGGGTTAAGTGCGACTTCCGGACGCTTTCCCACTCGACCCCGCCACCCTGGAGAAATTTTTGCTTTCAAAACCTAAGTCCAAACATCCAGGCGCATATTTCAGGCGATCTCGGCGGGTTAAGTGCGACTTCGGGCGCTTTCCCACTCGACCCCGCCACCCTGGAGGATTTTTTTGCTTTCAAAACCTAAGTCCAAACATCCAGGCGCATATTTCAGCCGATCTCGGCGGGTTAAGTGCGACTTCTCGGGCGCTTTCCCTCGACCCCCTCCACCCTGGAGGTATTTTTAAGCGTTCAAAACCTAAGTCCAGACATCAGGCGCATATTTCAGGCGATCTCGGCGGGTTAAGTGCGACTTCCCGGGCGCTTTCCCACTCGACCCCGCCACCCTGGAGGATTTTTTTGCTTTCAAAACCTAAGTCCAAACATCCAGGCGCATATTTCAGGCGATCTCGGCGGGTTAAGTCGACTTTCGGACGCTTTCCCACTCGACCCCGCCACCCTGGAGATTTTTTTGCTTTCAAAACCTAAGTCCAGACATCCAGGCGCATATTTCAGCCGATCTCGGCGGGTTAAGTCGCGACTTCTCGGGCGCTTTCCCACTCGACCCCCTCCACCCTGGAGGTATTTTTAAGCGTTCAAAACCTAAGTCCAGACATCCAGGCGCATATTTCAGGCGATCTCGGCGGGTTAAGTGCGACTTCGGACGCTTTCCCACTCGACCCCGCCACCCTGGAGGATTTTTTGCTTTCAAAACCTAAGTCCAAACATCCAGGCGCATATTTCAGCCGATCTCGGCGGGTTAAGTGCGACTTCTCGGGCGCTTCCCACTCGACCCCCTCCACCCTGGAGATTTTTTAAGCGTTCAAAACCTCGTCCAGACATCCAGGCGCTCGTTACAGCCGATCAAGGCGGGTTAAAGCGACTTCTCGGGACACATTTCTGAACCCCGTGTCTGGATTTCCAATTTTCCAAGGGCCTGGGCTCACATTAACTAACGCAGTAACACTTTAATGGGCATCGTTTTATTTCATTCTCGCCCTGGATGAATGTTTTACAAAGGGCCTGCGCTCACAGACTAACCCTACACACTAACACCTTATTGGGCATAATTTTTTTTCTATAAAGGCCCTGGATGAATGTTTTCTATAAGGCCTGCGCTCACAGACTAACCCCATCACAATAACACTTATGTGGGCATGATTTTATTCTATAAAGGCCCTGGATGAATGTTTTCTATAAGGCCTGCGCTCACAGACTAACCCCATCACAATAACACTTATTTGGGCATGATTTTATTTAAAAAAGGCCCTGGATGAATGTTTTCTACAAAGGCCTGCGCTCACAGACTAACCCGACACAGTAGCGCCTTATTGGGCATGATTTTATTTAATAAAGGCCCTGGAGGAATGTTTTCTATAAGGCCTGCACTCACAGACTAACCCCATCACAATAACACTTATTTGGGCATGATTTTATTCTATAAAGGCCCTGGATGAATGTTTTCTATAAGGCCTGCGCTCACAGACTAACCCTATCACAATAACACTTATTTGGGCATGATTTTATTTAATAAAGGCCCTGGATGAATGTTTTCTATAAGGCCTGCGCTCACAGACTAACCCCATCACAATAACACTTATTTGGGCATGATATTATTTAATAAAGGCCCTGGATGAATGTTTTACAAAGGGCCTGCGCTCACAGACTAACCCTACACAGTAACACCTTATTGGGCATGATTTTATTTAATAGAGACCCTGGATGAATGTTTTCTATAAGGCCTGCGCTCACAGACTAACCCCATCACAATAACACTTATTTGGGCATGATTTTATTTAATAAAGGCCCTGGATGAATGTTTTCTATAAGGCCCGCGCTCACAGACTAACCTAACCTAACCTAACCTAACCTAACCCTAGCCTAACCTAACCTAACCTAACCTAACCTAACCTAACCTAACCTAACCTAACCTAACCTAACCTAACCTAGCCTAACCTAACCTAACCTAACCTAGCCTAACCTAACCTAACCCAAACCCTAACCTAACCTAACCTAGCCTAACCCTAACCTAACCTAACCTAACCTAACCTAACCTAACCTTATTGGGCATGATTTTACTCTATAAAGGCCCTGGGTGACAGTTTTACACAGGGCCTGGGGTCACAGACTAACCCCATCACAATAGCACTTATTTGGGCATGTTTTATTTAATAAAGGCCCTGATTGAATGTATTTTCTATAAGGCCTGCGCTCACAGACTAACCCGACACAATAGCGCTTCATTGGGCATGATTTTATTTAATAAAGGCCCTGGAACAATGTTTTCTATAAGGCCTGCGCTCACAGACTAACCCGACACAGTAACTCTTTGTTGGGCATGATTTTCTTAATAAAGGCCCTGGAAAAATGTTTTCTATAAGGCCTGCGCTCACAGACTAACCCGACACAGTGCGCTTTATTGGGCATGATTTTATTTAATAAAGGCCCTGGAAAAAATGTTTTCTATAAGGCCTGCGCTCACAGACTAACCCGACACAATGCAGCTTCATTGGGCATGATTTTATTTAATAAAGGCCCTGGAACAATGTTTTCTATAAGGCCTGCGCTCACAGACTAACCCGACACAGTAACTCTTTGTTGGGCATGATTTTACTTAATAAAGGCCCTGGAAAAATGTTTTCTATAAGGCCTGCGCTCACAGACTAACCCGACACAGTGCGCTTTGTGGGCATGATTTTATTTAATAAAGGCCCTGGAAAAAATGGTTTCTATAAGGCCTGCGCTCACAGACTAACCCGACACAGTAACGCTTCATTGGGCATGATTTTATTTAATAAAGGCCCTGGATGACAGTTTTCTTTAAGGCCTGCGCTCACAGACTAACCCGACACATTAACGCTTTATTGGGCATGATTGTATTTAATAAAGGCCCTGGATGAATGTTTTCTATAAGGCCTGCGCTCACAGACTAACCCGACACAGTAACTCTTCATTGGGCATGATTTTATTTAATAAAGGCCCTCGATGAATGTTTTGTATAAGGCCTGCCCTCACAGACTAACCCGACACAGTAACTCTTTATTGGGCGTGATTTTATTTAATAAAGGCCCTGGAAAAATGTTTTCTATAAGGCCTGCGCTCACAGACTGACCCGACACAGTAACTCTTTATTGGGCATGATTTTATTTAATAAAGGCCCTCGATGAATGTTTTCTATAAGGCCTGCGCTCACTGACTAACCCCCGTTACAATAACACTCTTATGGGCATGATTTTATTTAATTAAGGCCCTGGATGACAGTTTTCTTTAAGGCCTACCCTCACAGACTAACCCGACACAGTAACTCTTTATTGGGCGTGATTTTATTTAATAAAGGCCCTGGAAAAATGTTTTTCTATAAGGCCTGCGCTCACAGACTAACCCGACACAGTGCGCTTTATTGGGCGTGATTTTATTTAATAAAGGCCCTCGATGAATGTTTTCTATAAGGCCTGCGCTCACAGACTAACCCGACACAGTAACTCTTTATTGGGCGTGATTTTATTTAATAAAGGCCCTGGAAAAATGTTTTCTATAAGGCCTGCGCTCACAGACTGACCCCGACACAGTAACTCTTTATTGGGCATGATTTTATTTAATAAAGGCCCTCGATGAATGTTTTCTATAAGGCCTGCGCTCACTGACTAACCCCCGTTACAATAACACTCTTATGGGCATGATTTTATTTAATTAAGGCCCTGGATGACAGTTTTCTTTAAGGCCTACCCTCACAGACTAACCCGACACAGTAACTCTTTATTGGGCGTGATTTTATTTAATAAAGGCCCTGGAAAAATGTTTTTCTATAAGGCCTGCGCTCACAGACTAACCCGACACAGTAACGCTTTATTGGGCGTGATTTTATTTAATAAAGGCCCTGGAAAAATGTTTTCTATAAGCACTGCGCTCACTGACTAACCCCCGTTACAATAACACTCTTATGGGCATGATTTTATTTAATAAAGGCCCTGGATGACAGTTTTCTTTAAGGCCTGCGCTCACAGACTAACCCGACACAGTAACTCTTTGTTGGGCATGATTTTACTTAATAAAGGCCCTGGAAAAATGTTTTCTATAAGGCCTGCGCTCACAGACTAACCCGACACAGTGCGCTTTATTGGGCATGATTTTATTTAATAAAGGCCCTGGAAAAAATGTTTTCTATAAGGCCTGCGCTCACAGACTAACCCGACACAGTAACGCTTTATTGGGCATGATTTTATTTAATAAAGGCCCTGGATAAATGTTTTCTTTAAGGCCTGCGCTCACAGACTAACCCCCGTTACAATAACACTCTTATGGGCATGATTTTATTTAATAAAGGCCCTGGATGACAGTTTTCTTTAAGGCCTGCCCTCACAGACTAACCCGACACAGTAACTCTTTATTGGGCGTGATTTTATTTAATAAAGGCCCTGGAAAAATGTTTTCTATAAGGCCTGCGCTCACAGACTAACCCGACCCATTAACTCTTTATTGGGCATGATTTTATTTAATAAAGGCCCTCGATGAATGTTTTCCATAAGGCCTGCGCTCACAGACTAACCCCGTCACAATAACACAGATTTGGGTATGATTTTATTTATTAAAGGCCCTGGATGAATGTTTTCTACAAGGCCTGCGCTCTGAACTCGCCCGTTAAAGCAGCGGCGCGCGGGGCACATTTTCAGAGTTTTAGAGAAAAAAAAAAAAAAAAAAAAAAAAAAAAAAAAATTAAAGTTGATGTAAAAGTTGCTCCTGGGTAAACGGCCACCTCCGGGGTCGCGGTGAAATTTGAATCGTGCCGGGAAGAGGCCTCTCGGTCGGCCTGACTCGGAGCCTCGGAGGGTATGGAAGTCGGACCTTTCCCGAAGTTGGACTTAGTGCAATTTTCGAAGCGAAAATCATCCAGGCGCATATTTCAGCGATCTCAGCGGGTTAAGTGCGACTTCTCGGGCGCTTTCCCACTCGACCCGGCCTCCCTGGAGAAATTTTTTCGTTCAAAACCTAAGTCCAAACATCCAGGCGCATATTTCAGCCGATCTCAGCGGGTTAAGTGCGACTTCTCGGGCGCTTTCCACTCGACCCGGCCTCCCTGGAGAAATTTTTCGTTCAAAACCTAAGTCCAAACATCAGGCGCATATTTCAGCCGATCTCGGCGGGTTAAGTGCGACTTCTCGGGCGCTTTCCCACTCGACCCGGCCTCCCTGGAGAAATTTTTTTTTTTCGTTCAAAACCTAAGTCCAAACATCCAGGCGCATATTTCAGCGATCTCGGCGGGTTAAGTGCGACTTCTCGGACGCCTTTCCCACTCGACCCGGCCTCCCTGGAGAAATTTTTTCGTTCAAAACCTAAGTCCAAACATCCAGGCGCATATTTCAGCCGATCTCAGCGGGTTAAGTCGCGACTTCTCGGGCGCTTTCCCACTCGACCCGGCCTCCCTGGAGAAATTTTTTCGTTCAAAACCTAAGTCCAAACATCCAGGCGCATATTTCAGCCGATCTCAGCCGGGTTAAGTCGACTTCTCGGGCGCTTTCCCACTCGACCCGGCCTCCCTGGAGAAATTTTTGCTTTCAAAACCTAAGTCCAGACATCCAGGCGCTTCATCCAGCCGATCTCGGCGGGTTAAGTGCGACTTCTCGGGCGCTTTCCCACTCGACCCCCTCCACCCTGGAGGTATTTTTTGCTTTCAAAACCTAAGTCCAAACATCCAGGCGCATATTTCAGCGATCTCAGCGGGTTAAGTGCGACTTCTCGGACGCTTTCCACTCGACCCGGCCTCCCTGGAGAATTTTTTTCGTTCAAAACCTAAGTCCAAACATCCAGGCGCATATTTCAGACCCGATCTCTGGCGGGTTAAGTCTAAGTCGACTTCTCGGGCGCTTTCCACTCGACCCGGCCTCCCTGGAGAATTTTTTAGCGTTCAAAACCTAAGTCCAGACATCCAGGCGCATATTTCAGGCGATCTCGGCGGGTTAAGTGCGACTTCACGGACGCTTTCCCCTCGACCCCGCCACCCTGGGGTAAATTTTTTGCTGTTCAAAACCTAAGTCCAAACATCCAGGCGCATATTTCAGGCGATCTCGGCGGGTTAAGTCCCGACTTCACGGGCGCTTTCCCACTCGACCCCGCCACCCTGGGTATTTTTTAGCGTTCAAAACCTAAGTCCAAACATCCAGGCGCATCTCACAGCCGATCTCGGCGCGTTAAGCCGCCCCACTTCACGGGCGCTTTCCCACTCGACCCCCGCCACCCGGAGGTATTTTTAAGCGTTCAAAACCTAAGTCCAAACATCCAGGCGCATCTCACAGCGATCTCGGCGCGTTAAGCCCCACTTCACGGGCGCTTTCCA
>NW_025047683.1:1304322-1316822 GCF_018831695.1 Puntigrus tetrazona | reverse complement strand
GTCTCGTCTGATCTGGTCGTTGTCGGATATGGGTTGGAGCGGCCGCGCTGCTGCTGCTGCGGGCTGGCCTGAACAGGTCTCGTTCGCGCGCCGGGCAGAGGCGCCGAGAAGCGAGCGGGCAGGCGCGAGCCTCCGTTACGCCGCGGGCGTCGAGGCGGAGAGGCGGGGAAGTCCACGTCGGCGGGCGGCGGAGGTGGCGAACACCACGGGAGCGCCCCGAGGAGGGCGCGCTCGGTCCCAGGCGCCTGGGGGCGCCGACCTCCCCCTCGTGGGAGGAAGCGGAAGCGCTCGACTCCGCCGAGAGGCGTGCCGTGGCGGTCTGCGCTTGGGAGGGCGGAGGAGGCGGAAGCCCCCTGCGGCGCTCAGCGCGGAGACCGGAGGTCCCGATCGATGGGGCGACCCTCAGACAGGCGTGGCGGGGCGGACCGGGGCGCAAAGTGCGTTCGAAGTGTCGATGATCGATGTGTCCTGCAATTCACATTAGTTCTCGCAGCTGGCTGCGTTCTTCATCGGCGCTTACGAGCGGTGATCCACCGCTAAGAGTCGTACTGCGTTTGAGTTTAGCGCCGAGGCGAGGCGAACTGCACAGGCTTGTGTGGGTTCAAAAATACAAAGTGTCGTTCCCGGACGGGCGCCCCGCGAAGGGGACTTCGAACCCACGGTCCCGAAGGCCTGCTGGGTACCCGCCGGGGGTTGGCAAAGCAAAGTCTTTCAGAGGCTCGCGACCTCGGCCCCACCCGTGCCAGGGGTGGGGCGCTCATGACCAGGTTGCTCAAGCCTCCGCGGGGGTGCGTCAAGCCTCCCAGAGAGCGGCGTTCCCTTCTCGTGGATCCTCTCTCCGCTTCGTCTTAGGTTTTGTGCGGTTCTTTTGCCGTCTTGGATGTTTGGCGGCAGACCTCTCGGGCCACGGCCGCTGGAACATAAGTAAAATAGGATAGAGTTTTTACCCCGGACGGGCGCCCCTCCTTCGCGGGAGAGACTTTGAACCACGGTCCCGGAGGCGTGCGGGTACCCGCCAGGGCCCGGCTCGGCCCCGCGCGCTGGAAAGCAGGGGCCCGCCGCGAGTCTGGCGACAGTCAAGTTCTCTCGGATCTCTCTCTCTCTCTCTCTCTCTCCGCCTTAGGTTTTTGTGCGGTTCTTTTGCCGTTTTGGGTTTTTGCGCGGCAGACCTCTCGGAACCTGACGGCCGCTGGATCATAAGTAAAATAGGATAGAGGTTTTTACCCGGACGGGCGCTCCTCGCTCAGCGGGAGAGACTTTGAACCACGGTCCCGGAGGCCGTGCGGGTACCCGCCAGGGCCCGGCTCAGCCGCCCGCTGGAAAGCAGGGGGCCCGCCCGGTGCAGCGACAGTCAAGTTCTCTCGGATCTCTCTCTCTCTCCGCCTTAGGTTTTTGTGCGGTTCTTTTGCCGTTTTGGGTTTTTGAGCGGCAGACCTCTCGGGCCACGGCCGCTGGATCATAAGTAAAAATAGGATAGAGGTTTTTACCCGGTG
This sequence comes from Puntigrus tetrazona, assembly GCF_018831695.1. NCBI lineage: Eukaryota > Metazoa > Chordata > Actinopteri > Cypriniformes > Cyprinidae > Puntigrus > Puntigrus tetrazona. The sequence continues at coordinate 1,315,329 of NW_025047683.1, read as the reverse complement.
GCGCCCCTCCTTCGCGGAGAGACTTTGAACCACGGTCCCGGAGGCGTGCGGGTACCCGCCAGGGCCCGGCTCGGCCCCCGCCGCTGGAAAGCAGGGAGCCGCCCGAGTCAGCGACAGTCATGGGCGCTCGCGGTAGGTTGCTCAAGCCTCCGCGGGGTGCGTCAAGCCTCCCAGAGCGGCGTTCCCTTCTCGCGGATCTCTCTCTCTCCCGCCGTCTTAGGTTTTTGTGCGGTTCTTTTGCCGTCTTGGGTTTTTGGCGGCAGACCTCTCGGCCCACGGCCGCTGGATCATAAGTAAAATAGGATGAGGTTTTTACCCGGACGGCGCCCCTCGCTTGGCGGGAGAGACTTTGAACCACGGTCCCGGAGGCGTGCGGGTACCGCCAGGGCCCGGCTCAGCCCCCGCCGCTGAAGCGGGGGCGCCGTCTGGCGACAGTCAAGTTCCTTTTTTTTTCTTGCTCGGCGCTCTGCGCTTTCGCTTTCGGTGCTCCGGAGAGGCGCGCGCGGGCGCCGGCCTCTGCCGCGCACCCGGGCTTGAGGGCGGGAGGTGGGCTAGGCCTCCCGCCCGGGCGTTTCGCTTTGGATCGGGCGGGCGATAATGATCCTTCGCGGGTTCACCTCTACGGAAACCTTGTTTACGACTTTTACTTCCTCTAGATAGTCAAGTTTGATCGTCTTCCGGCGCTCCGCCAGAAGCCCATGAGGGCGGCGAGGCGGTCGAGACCTCACTAAACCATCAATCGGTAGTAGCGGCGGGCGGTGTGTACAAGGGCAGGGGACTTAATCGCGCGAGCTTATGACCAGCGCTTGCACTGGAATTCCTCGTTGATGGGAAATAGTTTCAATCCCCAGTCCCGATCACGGCGGGGTTCAGCGGGTTACCAGCGCTCTCGGCGCAGGGTGACACTGCGCTGATCCGCCCGTAATGGCGGCGTGCAGCCCGGACATCTAAGGGCATCACAGACCTGTTATTGCTCCATCTCGCGTGGCTGAGCGCCACTTGTCCTCTCTAAGTTTTGGCGCCGACCCAAGTGGCGCGCCACTATTTAGCAAGCCGGTCTCGTTCGTTATCGGAATGAACCAGACAAATCGCTCCACCAACTAAAACGACCATGCACCACCACCCACAGAATCGAGAAAAGAGCTATCAATCTGTCAATCCTTTCCGTGTCGGGCGGGTGAGGTTTCCGTGTTGAGTCAAATTAAGCCGCGCAGGCTCCACTCCTGGTGGTGCCCTTCCGTCAATTCCTTTAAGTTTCAGCTTTGCAACCATACTCCCCGGAACCCAAAGACTTCGTGGTTTCCATACGCTGCCGGGTCATGGGAATAACGCCGCCCGGATCGCGGTCGGCATCGTTCTGGTCGGAACTCTGACGGTATCTGATAAATCTTGAACCTCCGACTTTCGTTCTTGATTAATGAAAACATTCTTGGCAAATGCTTTGCTTTCGTCCGTCTTGCGCCGGTCCAAAATTTCACCTCTAGCGGTATAATCTGAATGCCCGGACCGTCCCTCTTAATCATGGCTCGGGTTCCAGAAACCCACAAAATAGAACCGAGTCCTATTCCATTATTCTAGCTGCGGTATTCAGCGGCGGCCTTCGGCCTGCTTTGAACACTCTAATTTTTTCAAAGTAGCGCTTTGGGCCTCGGACCGGACACCCAGCCAAGGGCATCGGGGCGCCTCGAGGCAGGGACCTGGGACGCGAGGCGGTGGCTCGCCTCTCGGCGGACCGCCAGCCAGATCCGAGATCAACTACGAGCTTTTAACTGCAGCAACTTTAATATACGCTATTGGAGCTGGAATTACCGCGGCTGCTGGCACCAGACTTGCCCTCAATGGGTCCTCGCCCATGTGTTTAAGATGCGCTCATTCCAATTACAGGGCCTCGAAAGAGACCTGTATTGTTGACCACCGTCACTACCTCTCCGAGTCGGAAATGGGTAATTTGCGCGCCTGCTGCCTTCCTTGGATGTGGTAGCCGTTTCTCAGGCTCCCTCTCGGAATCGAACCCTGATTCCCGTCACCCGTGGTCACCATGGTAGGCGCCTGATGTACCATCGAAAGTTGATAGGGCGAACACTCCGAATGAATCGTCGCGCGCGCGAAGGAAGGCGGCGATCGGCCGAGTTATCTAGAGTCACCAAAGGTACCGGGTCGGGAGGGCGGATCCCCGAGGGTGGCCGGATGGGTTTTGGATCTGATAAATGCTGCGCGCGTCCTAGCCTCCGCCCCCAGCGAGAGAGGCGATCGGCCCGATCGGCGCTTCGTTTGCATGTATTAGCTCTGGAATTGCCACAGTTATCCAAGTACCGGGTGGGGCGATCAAAGGGACCATAACTGATTTAATGAGCCATTCGCAGTTTCACTGTACCGGCCGTGTGCGCGCAGACCTGCATGGCAATCTTTGAGACAAGCATATGTTACTGGCAGGATCAACCCAGGTAAACCTGTGGGTCGTGAGGGACCAACGGCCCGCGGCGCGTTTTTGCCTACACCACGGGTCTCAGTCGCCTGAGGAGGGCCTGGGCGAACCCGCTTGGACCCTCGGCTAAGACCGGCGCTCATAGGGGCGCGGCGGCTCGAACCTTCCCCGGCGAAGTCGCCGTTCGGGGTGGGTGGCGCTGGGATCGCGGACGGCGCTCGGAAAAGTGTGTTTCGCGGGGGCGGGGTACCGCGCGCGGCGTCGCCGGGGCAGCGTCGCGTTCTGCCCCTCACGCCCGCCCGGTGGCGGACCTCTGCGCTCTGACCCGGCCGTCTGAGGCCTCCTCGAAGGTTCGGCGCCTTCCCTCGGGCTGAGGGGGCCTGCTGCGTAACGGCGTCCAAATTGCCCGAGCGGCGTGCTGTCAAAGCCCAAGCGTAAACCCATTGCCGCGCCCGTGCCCCTGCCCAGGCACTCCCGACCCCATAGCGGCCAGCGGGGCTGGCGGTGGGGATCTAGGCTAGAAGCGGCGCGGCGCTCAATCGATCACGTTTCGGGCGAGGGGGCGCTCGCCGTCGAGCGTCCTCTCTCTCGGCGTCTGTGTCCGTGTTTCAGGTGAAGCGTTCGATAGCTCCCTGCCCGAAGCTTCAGAAAGGTGCGTTCAAAACCTAAGTCGATATGGACTTAGTCGTTTTCGACTTTTTTTAGCTCAGAGACTAAGTCACACAAAACACGCGTTCACGAATCGTGTACCCATGTAAAAGTTGCTCCTGTGTGCGGCCACCTCCAGGGTCGCGGGAAAATTTGAATCATGCCGGGAGGAGGCCTCTCGGTCGGCCTGACTCGGGCCTCGGAGGGTATGGAAGTCGGACCTTTCCCGAAGTTGGACTTAGTGCAATTTTGAAGCGAAAATCATCAGGCGCTTCATCCGACCGATCGAGTCGGGTTAAGTGCGCCTTCGGGCGCTTTCCCACTCGACCCCCGCCGTCCTGGAGGAAATTTTTTTTCGTTCAAAACCTAAGTCCAAACATCCAGGCGCTTCATCCGACCGATCGAGTCGGGTTAAGTCGCCTTCGGACGCTTTCCCACTCGACCCCCGCCGTCCTGGAGGAAATTTTTCGTTCAAAACCTAAGTCCAAACATCCAGGCGCTTCATCCGACCGATCGAGTCGGGGTTAAGTGCGCCTTCCCGGACGCTTTCCCACTCGACCCCCGCCGTCCTGGAGGAAATTTTTTTTCGTTCAAAACCTAAGTCCAAACATCCAGGCGCTTCATCCGACCGATCGAGTCCGGGTTAAGTGCGCCTTCGGACGCTTTCCACTCGACCCCGCCGTCCTGGAGAAATTTTTTCGTTCAAAACCTAAGTCCAAACATCCAGGCGCTTCATCCGACCGATCGAGTCCGGGTTAAGTGCGCCTTCGGGCGCTTTCCCCCTCGACCCCGCCGTCCTGGAGAAATTTTTCGTTCAAAACCTAAGTCCAAACATCCAGGCGCTTCATCCGACGATCGAGTCCGGGTTAAGTCGCGCCTTCGGACGCTTTCCCACTCGACCCCCCGCCGTCCTGGAGAAATTTTTGCGTTCAAAACCTAAGTCCAAACATCCAGGCGCTTCATCCGACCGATCGAGTCCGGGTTAAGTGCGCCTTCGGACGCTTTCCCTCGACCCCCGCCGTCCTGGAGAAATTTTTGCGTTCAAAACCTAAGTCCAAACATCCAGGCGCTTCATCCGACCGATCGAGTCCGGGTTAAGTGCGCCTTCGGACGCTTTCCCACTCGACCCCGCCGTCCTGGAGAAATTTTTGCTTTCAAAACCTAAGTCCAGACATCCAGGCGCTTCATCAGCCGATCTCGGCGGGTTAAAGTGCGACTTCTCGGGCGCTTTCCCACTCGACCCGGTCTCCCTGGAGAAATTTTTTTCGTTCAAAACCTAAGTCCAAACATCCAGCGCATATTTCAGGCGATCTCGGCGGGTTAAGTGCGACTTCCCGGACGCTTTCCCACTCGACCCCCCGCCACCCTGGAGAAATTTTTTGCTTTCAAAACCTAAGTCCAAACATCCAGGCGCATATTTCAGGCGATCTCGGCGGGTTAAGTGCGACTTCCCGGGCGGCTTTCCCACTCGACCCCCGCCACCCTGGAGAAATTTTTGCTTTCAAAACCTAAGTCCAAACATCCAGGCGCATATTTCAGGCGATCTCGGCGGGTTAAGTGCGACTTTCGGGCGCTTTCCCACTCGACCCCGCCACCCTGGAGGATTTTTGCTTTCAAAACCTAAGTCCAAACATCCAGGCGCATATTTCAGCGATCTCGGCGGGTTAAAGTCGACTTCTCGGGCGCTTTCCACTCGACCCCCTCCACCCTGGAGGTATTTTTAAGCGTTCAAAACCTAAGTCCAGACATCCAGGCGCATATTTCAGGCGATCTCGGCGGGTTAAGTGCGACTTCGGACGGCTTTCCCACTCGACCCCGCCACCCTGGAGGATTTTTTTGCTTTCAAAACCTAAGTCCAAACATCCAGGCGCATATTTCAGGCGATCTCGGCGGGTTAAGTGCGACTTCCGGACGCTTTCCCACTCGACCCCGCCACCCTGGAGGATTTTTTTGCTTTCAAAACTAAGTCCAGACATCCAGGCGCATATTTCAGCGATCTCGGCGGGTTAAGTCGCGACTTCTCGGGCGCTTCCCACTCGACCCCCTCCACCCTGGAGGTATTTTTAAGCGTTCAAAACCTAAGTCCAGACATCCAGGCGCATATTTCAGGCGATCTCGGCGGGTTAAGTGCGACTTCCCGGACGCTTTCCCACTCGACCCCGCCACCCTGGAGGATTTTTTGCTTTCAAAACCTAAGTCCAAACATCCAGGCGCATATTTCAGCGATCTCGGCGGGTTAAGTGCGACTTCTCGGGCGCTTTCCCACTCGACCCCTCCACCCTGGAGGATTTTTAAGCGTTCAAAACCTCGTCCAGACATCCAGGCGCTCGTTACAGCCCGATCAAGGGCGGGTTAAGGCGACTTCTCGGTTACACATTTACGAACCCCCGTGTCTGGATTTCAATTTTCCAAGGGCCTGGGCTCACACATTAACCTTAGCGCAGTAACACTTTAATGGGCATCGTTTTATTTCATTCTCGCCCTGGATGAATGTTTTACAAAGGGCCTGCGCTCACAGACTAACCCTACACACTAACACCTTATTGGGCATAATTTTTTTTCTATAAAGCCCTGGATGAATGTTTTCTATAAGGCCTGCGCTCACAGACTAACCCCATCACAATAACACTTATGTGGGCATGATTTTATTCTATAAAGGCCCTGGATGAATGTTTTCTATAAGGCCTGCGCTCACAGACTAACCCCATCACAATAACACTTATTTGGGCATGATTTTATTTAAAAAGGCCCTGGATGAATGTTTTCTACAAAGGCCTGCGCTCACAGACTAACCCGACACAGTAGCGCCTTATTGGGCATGATTTTATTTAATAAAGGCCCTGGAGGAATGTTTTCTATAAGGCCTGCACTCACAGACTAACCCCATCACAATAACACTTATTTGGGCATGATTTTATTCTATAAAGGCCCTGGATGAATGTTTTCTATAAGGCCTGCGCTCACAGACTAACCCTATCACAATAACACTTATTTGGGCATGATTTTATTTAATAAAGGCCCTGGATGAATGTTTTCTATAAGGCCTGCGCTCACAGACTAACCCCATCACAATAACACTTATTTGGGCATGATATTATTTAATAAAGGCCCTGGATGAATGTTTACAAAGGGCCTGCGCTCACAGACTAACCCTACACAGTAACACCTTATTGGGCATGATTTTATTTAATAGAGACCCTGGATGAATGTTTTCTATAAGGCCTGCGCTCACAGACTAACCCCATCACAATAACACTTATTTGGGCATGATTTTATTTAATAAAGGCCCTGGATGAATGTTTTCTATAAGGCCCGCGCTCACAGACTAACCTAACCTAACCTAACCTAACCTAACCTAGCCTAACCTAACCTAACCTAACCTAACCCCTAACCTAACCTAACCTAACCTAACCTAACCTAACCTAACCTAACCCTAGCCTAACCTAACCTAACCTAACCTAGCCCTAACCTAACCTAACCTTGCAACCTAACCCTAACCTAACCTAACCTAGCCTAACCTAACCCTAACCTAACCTAACCTAACCTAACCCTAACTTTATTGGGCATGATTTTTACTCTATAAAGGCCCTGGGTGACAGTTTTACACAGGGCCTGGGTCACAGACTAACCCCATCACAATAGCACTTATTTGGGCATGTTTTTATTTAATAAAGGCCTGATTGAATGTTTTCTATAAGGCCTGCGCTCACAGACTAACCCCCGACACAGTGCGCTTCATTGGGCATGATTTTATTTAATAAAGGCCCTGGAACAATGTTTTCTATAAGGCCTGCGCTCACAGACTAACCCGACACAGTAACTCTTTGTTGGGCATGATTTTACTTAATAAAGGCCCTGGAAAAATGTTTTCTATAAGGCCTGCGCTCACAGACTAACCCGACACAGTGCAGCTTTATTGGGCATGATTTTATTTAATAAAGGCCCTGGAAAAAATGTTTTCTATAAGGCCTGCGCTCACAGACTAACCCGACACAGTAACGCTTCATTGGGCATGATTTTATTTAATAAAGGCCCTGGAACAATGTTTTCTATAAGGCCTGCGCTCACAGACTAACCCGACACAGTAACTCTTTGTTGGGCATGATTTTCTTAATAAAGGCCCTGGAAAAATGTTTTCTATAAGGCCTGCGCTCACAGACTAACCCGACACAGTAGCAGCTTTATTGGGCATGATTTTATTTAATAAAGGCCCTGGAAAAAATGGTTTCTATAAGGCCTGCGCTCACAGACTAACCCGACACAGTAACGCTTCATTGGGCATGATTTTATTTAATAAAGGCCCTGGATGACAGTTTTCTTTAAGGCCTGCGCTCACAGACTAACCCGACACATTAGCAGCTTTATTGGGCATGATTGTATTTAATAAAGGCCCTGGATGAATGTTTTTCTATAAGGCCTGCGCTCACAGACTAACCCGACACAGTAACTCTTCATTGGGGCATGATTTTATTTAATAAAGGCCCTCGATGAATGTTTTGTATAAGGCCTGCCCTCACAGACTAACCCGACACAGTAACTCTTTATTGGGCGTGATTTTATTTAATAAAGGCCCTGGAAAAATGTTTTCTATAAGGCCTGCGCTCACAGACTGACCCGACACAGTAACTCTTCATTGGGCATGATTTTATTTAATAAAGGCCCTCGATGAATGTTTTCTATAAGGCCTGCGCTCACTGACTAACCCCCGTTACAATAACACTCTTATGGGCATGATTTTATTTAATTAAGGCCCTGGATGACAGTTTTCTTTAAGGCCTACCCTCACAGACTAACCCGACACAGTAACTCTTTATTGGGCGTGATTTTATTTAATAAAGGCCCTGGAAAAATGTTTTCTATAAGGCCTGCGCTCACAGACTAACCCGACACAGTAGCGCTTTATTGGGCGTGATTTTATTTAATAAAGGCCCTCGATGAATGTTTTCTATAAGGCCTGCGCTCACAGACTAACCCGACACAGTAACTCTTTATTGGGCGTGATTTTATTTAATAAAGGCCCTGGAAAAATGTTTTCTATAAGGCCTGCGCTCACAGAACTGACCCGACACAGTAACTCTTTATTGGGCATGATTTTATTTAATAAAGGCCCTCGATGAATGTTTTCTATAAGGCCTGCGCTCACTGACTAACCCCCGTTACAATAACACTCTTATGGGCATGATTTTATTTAATTAAGGCCCTGGATGACAGTTTTCTTTAAGGCCTACCCTCACAGACTAACCCGACACAGTAACTCTTTATTGGGCGTGATTTTATTTAATAAAGGCCCTGGAAAAATGTTTTCTATAAGGCCTGCGCTCACAGACTAACCCGACACAGTGCGCTTTATTGGGCGTGATTTTATTTAATAAAGGCCCTGGAAAAATGTTTTCTATAAGCACTGCGCTCACTGACTAACCCCGTTACAATAACACTCTTATGGGCATGATTTTATTTAATAAAGGCCCTGGATGACAGTTTTCTTTAAGGCCTGCGCTCACAGACTAACCCGACACAGTAACTCTTTGTTGGGCATGATTTTTATAATAAAGGCCCTGGAAAAATGTTTTCTATAAGGCCTGCGCTCACAGACTAACCCGACACAGATATGCGCTTTATTGGGCATGATTTTTATTTAATAAAGGCCCTGGAAAAAATGTTTTCTATAAGGCCTGCGCTCACAGACTAACCCGACACAGTAGCGCTTTATTGGGCATGATTTTATTTAATAAAGGCCCTGGATAAATGTTTTCTTTAAGGCCTGCGCTCACAGACTAACCCCGTTACAATAACACTCTTATGGGCATGATTTTATTTAATAAAGGCCTGGATGACAGTTTTCTTTAAGGCCTGCCCTCACAGACTAACCCGACACAGTAACTCTTTATTGGGCGTGATTTTATTTAATAAAGGCCCTGGAAAAATGTTTTCTATAAGGCCTGCGCTCACAACTAACCCGACCCATTAACTCTTTATTGGGCATGATTTTATTTAATAAAGGCCCTCGATGAATGTTTTCCATAAGGCCTGCGCTCTGAGACTAACCCGTCACAATAACACAGATTTGGGTATGATTTTATTTATTAAAGGCCCTGGATGAATGTTTTCTACAAAGGCCTGCGCTCACAGACTCGCCCGTTAAAGCAGCGACGCGCAGGGCACGAATTTCAGAGTTTTTAGAGAAAAAAAAAAAAAAAAAAAAAAAAAAAAATTAAAGTTGATGTAAAAGTTGCTCCTGGGTGCTTGGCCACCTCCGGGTCGCGGTGAAATTTGAATCGTGCCCGGAAGAGGCCTCTCGGTCGGCCTGACTCGGAGCCTCGGAGGGTATGGAAGTCGGACCTTTCCCGAAGTTGGACTTAGTGCAATTTTCGAAACGAAAATCATCAAGCGCATATTTCAGCGATCTCAGCCGGGTTAAGTGCGACTTCTCGGACGCTTTCCCACTCGACCCGGCCTCCCTGGAGAAATTTTTTCGTTCAAAACCTAAGTCCAAACATCCAGGCGCATATTTCAGCCGATCTCAGCCGGGTTAAGTGCGACTTCCGGACGCTTCCCACTCGACCCGGCCTCCCTGGAGAAATTTTTCGTTCAAAACCTAAGTCCAAACATCCAGGCGCATATTTTCAGCGATCTCGGCGGGTTAAGTGCGACTTCTCGGGCGCTTTTCCCCACTCGACCCGGCCTCCCTGAGAGAAATTTTTCGTTCAAAACCTAAGTCCAAACATCCAGGCGCATATTTCAGGCGATCTCGGCGGGTTAAGTGCGACTTCTCGGACGCTTTCCCACTCGACCCCGCCTCCCTGGAGAAATTTTTTGCGTTCAAAACCTAAGTCCAAACATCCAGGCGCATATTTCAGCCGATCGGCGGGTTAAGTGCGACTTCTCGGACGCTTTCCCACTGCGACCCGGCCGTCCTGGAGAGAAATTTTTGCTTTCAAAACCTAAGTCCAAACATCCAGGCGCATATTTCAGCCGATCTCGGCGGGTTAAGTGCGACTTCTCGGACGCTTTCCCACTCGACCCGGCCTCCCTGGAGGAGAAATTTTTGCTTTCAAAACCTAAGTCCAAACATCCAGGCGCATATTTCAGGCGATCTCGGCGGGTTAAAGTGCGACTTCGGACGCTTCCCCTCGACCCGGCCACCCTGGGAAATTTTTGCTTTCAAAACCTAAGTCCAAACATCAGGCGCATATTTCAGGCGATCTCGGCGGGTTAAGTCGACTTCGGACGGCTTTCCACTCGACCCCCACCCTGGAGGAAATTTTTGCTTTCAAAGCCTAAGTCCAAACATCCAGGCGCATATTTCAGGCGATCTCGGCGGGTTAAGTGCGACTTCTCGGACGCTTTCCCACTCGACCCCGCCACCCTGGAGAAATTTTTGCTTTCAAAACCTAAGTCCAAACATCAGCGCATATTTCAGCGATCTCGGCCGGGTTAAGTCGCGACTTCTCGGGCGCTTTCCACTCGACCCCGCCACCCTGGAGAAATTTTTTGCTTTCAAAACCTAAGTCCAAACATCCAGCGCATATTTCAGGCGATCTCGGCGGGTTAGTCGCGACTTCTCGGACGGCTTTCCACTCGACCCCGCCACCCTGGAGGAAATTTTTTGCTTTCAAAACCTAAGTCCAAACATCCAGCGCATATTTCAGGCGATCTCGGCGGGTTAGTCGCGACTTCCGGGCCTTTCCCTCGACCCCGCCACCCTGGAGTAATTTTTTGCGTTCAAAACCTAAGTCCAAACATCCAGGCGCATATTTCAGCCGATCTCGGCGGGTTAAGTCGACTTCCGGACGCTTTCCCACTCGACCCCGCCACCCCTGGAGGATTTTTTTGCTTTCAAAACCCTAAGTCCCACCCTGGAGGATTTTTTTGCTTTCAAAACCTAAGTCAGACATCCAGAAACATATTTCAGGCGATCTGCGGCGGGTTAAGTG
>NW_025047683.1:1288502-1304222 GCF_018831695.1 Puntigrus tetrazona | reverse complement strand
GCCTGCGCTCTGAACTAACCCGACACAGTGCTTGCTTTATTGGGCGTGATTTTATTTAATAAAGGCCCTGGAAAAATGTTTTCTATAAGCACTGCGCTCACTGACTAACCCCGTTACAATAACACTCTTATGGGCATGATTTTATTTAATAAAGGCCCTGGATGACAGTTTTCTTTAAGGCCTGCGCTCACAGACTAACCCGACACAGTAACTCTTTGTTGGGCATGATTTTATTTAATAAAGGCCCTGGAAAAATGTTTTCTATAAGGCCTGCGCTCTGAACTAACCCGACACAGTAACGCTTTATTGGGCATGATTTTATTATAAAGGCCCTGGAAAAATGTTTTCTATAAGGCCTGCGCTCACAGACTAACCCGACACAGTAACGCTTTATTGGGCATGATTTTTATTTAATAAAGGCCCTGGATAAATGTTTTCTTTAAGGCCTGCGCTCACAGACTAACCCCGTTACAATAACACTCTTATGGGCATGATTTTATTTAATAAAGGCCCTGGATGACAGTTTTCTTTAAGGCCTGCCCTCACAGACTAACCCGACACAGTAACTCTTTATTGGGCGTGATTTTATTTAATAAAGGCCCTGGAAAAATGTTTTCTATAAGGCCTGCGCTCACAGACTAACCCGACCCATTAACTCTTTATTGGGCATGATTTTATTTAATAAAGGCCCTCGATGAATGTTTTCCATAAGGCCTGCGCTCACAGACTAACCCGTCACAATAACACAGATTTGGGTATGATTTTATTTATTAAAGGCCCTGGATGAATGTTTTCTACAAAGGCCTGCGCTCACAGACTCGCCCGTTAAAGCAGCGACGCGCGGGGCACGAATTTCAAGTTTTTAAAAAAAAAAAAAAAAAAAAAAAAAAAAAATTAAAGTTGATGTAAAAGTTGCTCCTGGGTAAGCGGCCACCTCCGGGGTCGCGGTGAAATTTGAATCGTGCCCGGGAAGAGGCCTCTCGGTCGGCCTGACTCGGAGCCTCGGAGGGTATGGAAGTCGGACCTTTCCCGAAGTTGGACTTAGTGCAATTTTGAAAGCGAAAATCATCCAGCGCATATTTCAGCCGATCTCAGCGGGTTAAGTGCGACTTCTCGGGCGCTTTCCACTCGACCCGGCCTCCCTGGAGAAATTTTTTCGTTCAAAACCTAAGTCCAAACATCCAGGCGCATATTTCAGCCGATCTCAGCGGGTTAAGTGCGACTTCTCGGGCGCTTTCCCACTCGACCCGGCCTCCCTGGAGAAATTTTTCGTTCAAAACCTAAGTCCAAACATCCAGGCGCATATTTCAGCGATCTGGCGGGTTAAGTCGACTTCTCGGGCCGCTTTCCCACTCGACCCGGCCTCCCTGGAGAAATTTTTTCGTTCAAAACCTAAGTCCAAACATCCAGGCGCATATTTCAGCCGATCTCGGCGGGTTAAGTGCGACTTCTCGGACGCTTTCCCACTCGACCCCGCCGTCCTGGAGAAATTTTTTCGTTCAAAACCTAAGTCCAAACATCCAGGCGCTTCATCCGACCCGATCGAGTCCGGGTTAAGTGCGCCTTCGGACGCTTTCCCACTCGACCCCCGCCGTCCTGGAGAAATTTTTTGCGTTCAAAACCTAAGTCCAAACATCCAGGCGCTTCATCCGACCCGATCGAGTCCGGGTTAAGTGCGCCTTCGGACGCTTTCCCCTCGACCCCGCCGTCCTGGAGAAATTTTTGCGTTCAAAACCTAAGTCCAAACATCCAGGCGCTTCATCCGACCGATCGAGTCCGGGTTAAGTGCGCCTTCGGGACGCTTTCCCCTCGACCCCCGCCGTCCTGGAGAAATTTTTGCGTTCAAAACCTAAGTCCAAACATCCAGGCGCTTCATCCGACCGATCGAGTCCGGGTTAAGTGCGCCTTCGGGCGCTTTCCCACTCGACCCCCGCCGTCCTGGAGGAAATTTTTGCGTTCAAAACCTAAGTCCAAACATCCAGGCGCTTCATCCGACCGATCGAGTCCGGGTTAAGTCGCCTTCGGGCGCTTTCCCCCTCGACCCCCCGCCGTCCTGGAGAAATTTTTGCTTTCAAAACCTAAGTCCAGACATCCAGGCGCTTCATCCAGCGATCTCGGCGGGTTAAGTCGACTTCTCGGGCGCTTTCCCACTCGACCCGGTCTCCCTGGAGAAATTTTTTCGTTCAAAACCTAAGTCCAAACATCAGGCGCATATTTCAGGCGATCTCGGCGGGTTAAGTGCGACTTCGGACGCTTTCCACTCGACCCCGCCACCCTGGAGAAATTTTTGCTTTCAAAACCTAAGTCCAAACATCAGGCGCATATTTCAGGCGATCTCGGCGGGTTAAGTGCGACTTCCGGGCGCTTTCCCACTCGACCCCCGCCACCCTGGAGAAATTTTTGCTTTCAAAACCTAAGTCCAAACATCCAGGCGCATATTTCAGGCGATCTCGGCGGGTTAAGTGCGACTTCCGGACGCTTTCCCACTCGACCCCGCCACCCTGGAGGATTTTTTTGCTTTCAAAACCTAAGTCCAAACATCCAGGCGCATATTTCAGCCGATCTCGGCGGGTTAAGTGCGACTTCTCGGGCGCTTTCCCACTCGACCCCTCCACCCTGGAGGTATTTTTAAGCGTTCAAAACCTAAGTCCAGACATCCAGGCGCATATTTCAGGCGATCTCGGCGGGTTAAGTGCGACTTCCCGGGCGCTTTCCCACTCGACCCCGCCACCCTGGAGGATTTTTTTGCTTTCAAAACCTAAGTCCAAACATCCAGGCGCATATTTCAGGCGATCTCGGCGGGTTTAAGTGCGACTTCCCGGGCGCTTTCCCACTCGACCCCGCCACCCTGGAGGATTTTTTTGCTTTCAAAACCTAAGTCCAGACATCCAGGCGCATATTTCAGCCGATCTCGGCGGGTTAAGTCGCGACTTCTCGGGCGCTTTCCCACTCGACCCCTCCACCTGGAGGTATTTTTAAGCGTTCAAAACCTAAGTCCAGACATCCAGGCGCATATTTCAGGCGATCTCGGCGGGTTAAGTCGCGACTTCCGGGCGCTTTCCCCTCGACCCCCGCCACCCTGGAGGATTTTTTTGCTTTCAAAACCTAAGTCCAAACATCCAGGCGCATATTTCAGCCGATCTCGGCCGGGTTAAGTGCGACTTCTCGGACGCTTTCCCACTCGACCCCCTCCACCCTGGAGGATTTTTTTAAGCGTTCAAAACCTACGTCCAGACATCCAGGCGCTCGTTACAGCCGATCAAGGCGGGTTAAGCGACTTCTCGGTTTACACATTTACGAACCCCGTGTCTGGATTTCAATTTTCCAAAGGGCCTGGGCTCACACATTAACCCAACGCAGTAACACTTTAATGGGCATCGTTTTATTTCATTCTCGCCCTGGATGAATGTTTTACAAAGGGCCTGCGCTCACAGACTAACCCTACACACTAACACCTTATTGGGCATAATTTTTTTTTTTCTATAAAGGCCCTGGATGAATGTTTTCTATAAGGCCTGCGCTCACAGACTAACCCCATCACAATAACACTTATGTGGGCATGATTTTATTCTATAAAGGCCCTGGATGAATGTTTTCTATAAGGCCTGCGCTCACAGACTAACCCCATCACAATAACACTTATTTGGGCATGATTTTATTTAAAAAAGGCCCTGGATGAATGTTTTCTACAAAGGCCTGCGCTCACAGACTAACCCGACACAGTAGCGCCTTATTGGGCATGATTTTATTTAATAAAGGCCCTGGAGGAATGTTTTCTATAAGGCCTGCACTCACAGACTAACCCCATCACAATAACACTTATTTGGGCATGATTTTTATTCTATAAAGGCCCTGGATGAATGTTTTCTATAAGGCCTGCGCTCACAGACTAACCCTATCACAATAACACTTATTTGGGCATGATTTTATTTAATAAAGGCCCTGGATGAATGTTTTCTATAAGGCCTGCGCTCACAGACTAACCCCATCACAATAACACTTATTTGGGCATGATATTATTTAATAAAGGCCCTGGATGAATGTTTTACAAAGGGCCTGCGCTCACAGACTAACCCTACACAGTAACACCTTATTGGGCATGATTTTATTTAATAGAGACCCTGGATGAATGTTTTCTATAAGGCCTGCGCTCACAGACTAACCCCATCACAATAACACTTATTTGGGCATGATTTTATTTAATAAAGGCCCTGGATGAATGTTTTCTATAAGGCCCGCGCTCACAGACTAACCTAACCTAACCTAACCTAACCTAACCTAGCCCTAACCTAACCTAACCTAACCTAACCTAACCTAACCTAACCTAACCTAACCTAACCTAACCTAACCTAGCCTAACCCTAACCTAACCTAACCTAGCCTAACCTAACCTAACTTAACCCTAACCTAACCTAACCTAACCTAACCCTAACCTAACCTAACCTAACCTAACCTAACCTAACCTTATTGGGCATGATTTTTACTCTATAAAGGCCCTGGGTGACAGTTTTACACAGGGCCTGGGGTCACAGACTAACCCCATCACAATAGCACTTATTTGGGCATGTTTTTATTTAATAAAGGCCCTGATTGAATGTTTTCTATAAGGCCTGCGCTCACAGACTAACCCGACACAGTAACGCTTCATTGGGCATGATTTTATTTAATAAAGGCCCTGGAACAATGTTTTCTATAAGGCCTGCGCTCACAGACTAACCCGACACAGTAACTCTTTGTTGGGCATGATTTTCTACTTAATAAAGGCCCTGGAAAAATGTTTTCTATAAGGCCTGCGCTCACAGACTAACCCGACACAGTAACGCTTTGTGGGCATGATTTTTATTTAATAAAGGCCCTGGAAAAAATGTTTTCTATAAGGCCTGCGCTCACAGACTAACCCGACACAATGCGCTTCATTGGGCATGATTTTATTTAATAAAGGCCCTGGAACAATGTTTTCTATAAGGCCTGCGCTCACAGACTAACCCGACACAGTAACTCTTTGTTGGGCATGATTTTCTTAATAAAGGCCCTGGAAAAATGTTTTCTATAAGGCCTGCGCTCACAGACTAACCCGACACAGTAACGCTTTATTGGGCATGATTTTATTTAATAAAGGCCCTGGAAAAAATGGTTTCTATAAGGCCTGCGCTCACAGACTAACCCGACACAGTGCGCTTCATTGGGCATGATTTTATTTAATAAAGGCCCTGGATGACAGTTTTCTTTAAGGCCTGCGCTCACAGACTAACCCGACACGTGCGCTTTATTGGGCATGATTGTATTTAATAAAGGCCCTGGATGAATGTTTTCTATAAGGCCTGCGCTCACAGACTAACCCGACACAGTAACTCTTCATTGGGCATGATTTTATTTAATAAAGGCCCTCGATGAATGTTTTGTATAAGGCCTGCCCTCACAGACTAACCCGACACAGTAACTCTTTATTGGGCGTGATTTTATTTAATAAAGGCCCTGGAAAAATGTTTTCTATAAGGCCTGCGCTCACAGACTGACCCGACACAGTAACTCTTTATTGGGCATGATTTTATTTAATAAAGGCCCTCGATGAATGTTTTCTATAAGGCCTGCGCTCACTGACTAACCCCCGTTACAATAACACTCTTATGGGCATGATTTTATTTAATTAAGGCCCTGGATGACAGTTTTCTTTAAGGCCTACCCTCACAGACTAACCCGACACAGTAACTCTTTATTGGGCGTGATTTTATTTAATAAAGGCCCTGGAAAAATGTTTTCTATAAGGCCTGCGCTCACAGACTAACCCGACACAGTGCGCTTTATTGGGCGTGATTTTATTTAATAAAGGCCCTCGATGAATGTTTTTCTATAAGGCCTGCGCTCACAGACTAACCCGACACAGTAACTCTTTATTGGGCGTGATTTTATTTAATAAAGGCCCTGGAAAAATGTTTTCTATAAGGCCTGCGCTCACAGACTGACCCGACACAGTAACTCTTTATTGGGCATGATTTTATTTAATAAAGGCCCTCGATGAATGTTTTCTATAAGGCCTGCGCTCACTGACTAACCCCCGTTACAATAACACTCTTATGGGCATGATTTTATTTAATTAAGGCCCTGGATGACAGTTTTCTTTAAGGCCTACCCTCACAGACTAACCCGACACAGTAACTCTTTATTGGGCGTGATTTTATTTAATAAAGGCCCTGGAAAAATGTTTTCTATAAGGCCTGCGCTCACAGACTAACCCGACACAATGCGCTTTATTGGGCGTGATTTTATTTAATAAAGGCCCTGGAAAAATGTTTTCTATAAGCACTGCGCTCACTGACTAACCCCGTTACAATAACACTCTTATGGGCATGATTTTATTTAATAAAGGCCCTGGATGACAGTTTTCTTTAAGGCCTGCGCTCACAGACTAACCCGACACAGTAACTCTTTGTTGGGCATGATTTTTTACTTAATAAAGGCCCTGGAAAAATGTTTTCTATAAGGCCTGCGCTCACAGACTAACCCGACACAGTAGCGCTTTATTGGGCATGATTTTATTTAATAAAGGCCCTGGAAAAAATGTTTTCTATAAGGCCTGCGCTCACAGACTAACCCGACACAGTGCGCTTTATTGGGCATGATTTTATTTAATAAAGGCCCTGGATAAATGTTTTCTTTAAGGCCTGCGCTCACAGACTAACCCCGTTACAATAACACTCTTATGGGCATGATTTTATTTAATAAAGGCCCTGGATGACAGTTTTCTTTAAGGCCTGCCCTCACAGACTAACCCGACACAGTAACTCTTTATTGGGCGTGATTTTATTTAATAAAGGCCCTGGAAAAATGTTTTCTATAAGGCCTGCGCTCACAGACTAACCCGACCCATTAACTCTTTATTGGGCATGATTTTATTTAATAAAGGCCCTCGATGAATGTTTTCCATAAGGCCTGCGCTCACAGACTAACCCGTCACAATAACACAGATTTGGGTATGATTTTATTTATTAAAGGCCCTGGATGAATGTTTTCTACAAAGGCCTGCGCTCACAGACTCGCCCGTTAAAGCAGCGGCAGCGCAGGGGCACGAATTTCAGAGTTTTTAGAAAAAAAAAAAAAAAAAAAAAAAAAAAAAATTAAAGTTGATGTAAAAGTTGCTCCTGGGTAAGCGGCCACCTCCGGGGTCGCGGTGAAATTTGAATCGTGCCCGGGAAGAGGCCTCTCGGTCGGCCTGACTCGGAGCCTCGGAGGGTATGGAAGTCGGACCTTTCCCGAAGTTGGACTTAGTGCAATTTTTCGAAGCGAAAATCATCAGGCGCATATTTCAGCCGATCTCAGCCGGGTTAAGTGCGACTTCTCGGACGCTTTCCCACTCGACCCGGCCTCCCTGGAGAAATTTTTTCGTTCAAAACCTAAGTCCAAACATCCAGGCGCATATTTCAGCCGATCTCAGCGGGTTAAGTGCGACTTCTCGGGCGCTTTCCCCTCGACCCGGCCTCCCTGGAGAAATTTTTTCGTTCAAAACCTAAGTCCAAACATCCAGGCGCATATTTCAGCCGATCTCGGCGGGTTAAGTGCGACTTCTCGGGCGCTTTCCCACTCGACCCGGCCTCCCTGGAGAAATTTTTTTCGTTCAAAACCTAAGTCCAAACATCCAGGCGCATATTTCAGCCGATCTCGGCCGGGTTAAGTGCGACTTCTCGGACGCTTTCCCACTCGACCCCCGCCGTCCTGGAGGAAATTTTTTTTCGTTCAAAACCTAAGTCCAAACATCCAGGCGCTTCATCCGACCGATCGAGTCCGGGTTAAGTGCGCCTTCGGACGCTTTCCCACTCGACCCCCGCCGTCCTGGAGAAATTTTTGCGTTCAAAACCTAAGTCCAAACATCCAGGCGCTTCATCCGACCGATCGAGTCCGGGTTAAGTGCGCCTTCGGGCGCTTTCCCACTCGACCCCCGCCGTCCTGGAGAAATTTTTGCGTTCAAAACCTAAGTCCAAACATCCAGGCGCTTCATCCGACCCGATCGAGTCCGGGTTAAGTGCGCCTTCGGACGCTTTCCCACTCGACCCCGCCGTCCTGGAGAAATTTTTTCGCGTTCAAAACCTAAGTCCAAACATCCAGGCGCTTCATCCGACCGATCGAGTCCGGGTTAAGTCGCCTTCGGACGCTTTCCCACTCGACCCCGCCGTCCTGGAGAAATTTTTGCGTTCAAAACCTAAGTCCAAACATCCAGGCGCTTCATCCGACCGATCGAGTCGGGTTAAGTGCGCCTTCGGGCGCTTTCCCACTCGACCCCCGCCGTCCTGGAGAAATTTTTTTGCTTTCAAAACCTAAGTCCAGACATCCAGGCGCTTCATCCAGCCGATCTCGGCGGGTTAATCGCGACTTCTCGGGCGCTTTCCCACTCGACCCGGTCTCCCTGGAGAAATTTTTTCGTTCAAAACCTAAGTCCAAACATCCAGGCGCATATTTCAGGCGATCTCGGCGGGTTAAGTGCGACTTCGGGCGCTTTCCCACTCGACCCCGCCACCCTGGAGAAATTTTTTGCTTTCAAAACCTAAGTCCAAACATCCAGGCGCATATTTCAGGCGATCTCGGCGGGTTAAGTGCGACTTCGGGCGCTTTCCACTCGACCCCGCCACCCTGGAGAAATTTTTTGCTTTCAAAACCTAAGTCCAAACATCCAGGCGCATATTTCAGGCGATCTCGGCGGGTTAAGTGCGACTTCCCGGACGCTTTCCCACTCGACCCCGCCACCCTGGAGGATTTTTTTGCTTTCAAAACCTAAGTCCAAACATCCAGGCGCATATTTCAGCCGATCTCGGCGGGTTAAGTGCGACTTCTCGGGCGCTTTCCCACTCGACCCCCTCCACCCTGGAGGTATTTTTAAGCGTTCAAAACCTAAGTCCAGACATCCAGGCGCATATTTCAGGCGATCTCGGCGGGTTAAGTGCGACTTCCCGGGCGCTTTCCCTCGACCCCGCCACCCTGGAGGATTTTTTTGCTTTCAAAACCTAAGTCCAAACATCCAGGCGCATATTTCAGGCGATCTCGGCGGGTTAAGTGCGACTTCCCGGGCGCTTTCCCACTCGACCCCGCCACCCTGGAGGATTTTTTTGCTTTCAAAACCTAAGTCCAGACATCCAGGCGCATATTTCAGCCGATCTCGGCGGGTTAAGTCGCGACTTCTCGGGCGCTTTCCCCTCGACCCCCTCCACCCTGGAGGTATTTTTAAGCGTTCAAAACCTAAGTCCAGACATCCAGGCGCATATTTCAGGCGATCTCGGCGGGTTAAGTGCGACTTCCCGGGCGCTTTCCCACTCGACCCCGCCACCCTGGAGGATTTTTTTGCTTTCAAAACCTAAGTCCAAACATCCAGGCGCATATTTCAGCCGATCTCGGCGGGTTAAGTCGCGACTTCTCGGGCGCTTTCCCCTCGACCCCTCCACCTGGAGGATTTTTTAAGCGTTCAAAACCTCGTCCAGACATCCAGGCGCTCGTTACAGCCGATCAAGGCCGGGTTAAGGCGACTTCTCGGACACACATTTACGAACCCCCCGTGTCTGGATTTCAATTTTCCAAAGGGCCTGGGCTCACACATTAACCCCAACGCAGTAACACTTTAATGGGCATCGTTTTATTTCATTCTCGCCCTGGATGAATGTTTTACAAAAGGCCTGCGCTCACAGACTAACCCTACACACTAACACCTTATTGGGCATAATTTTTTTCTATAAAGGCCCTGGATGAATGTTTTCTATAAGGCCTGCGCTCACAGACTAACCCCATCACAATAACACTTATGTGGGCATGATTTTATTCTATAAAGGCCCTGGATGAATGTTTTCTATAAGGCCTGCGCTCACAGACTAACCCCATCACAATAACACTTATTTGGGCATGATTTTATTTAAAAAAGGCCCTGGATGAATGTTTTCTACAAAGGCCTGCGCTCACAGACTAACCCGACACAGTAGCGCCTTATTGGGCATGATTTTATTTAATAAAGGCCCTGGAGGAATGTTTTCTATAAGGCCTGCACTCACAGACTAACCCCATCACAATAACACTTATTTGGGCATGATTTTATTCTATAAAGGCCCTGGATGAATGTTTTCTATAAGGCCTGCGCTCACAGACTAACCCTATCACAATAACACTTATTTGGGCATGATTTTATTTAATAAAGGCCCTGGATGAATGTTTTCTATAAGGCCTGCGCTCACAGACTAACCCCATCACAATAACACTTATTTGGGCATGATATTATTTAATAAAGGCCCTGGATGAATGTTTACAAAGGGCCTGCGCTCACAGACTAACCCTACACAGTAACACCTTATTGGGCATGATTTTATTTAATAGAGACCCTGGATGAATGTTTTCTATAAGGCCTGCGCTCACAGACTAACCCCATCACAATAACACTTATTTGGGCATGATTTTATTTAATAAAGGCCCTGGATGAATGTTTTTCTATAAGCCCGCGCTCACAGACTAACCTAACCTAACCTAACCTAACCTAACCTAACCTAACCTAACCTAACCTAACCTAACCTAACCTAACCTAACCTAACCTAACCTAACCTAACCTAACCTAACCTACCTACCTAACCTAACCTAACCTAACCTAGCCTAACCTAACCTAACCCAAGCCTAACCTAACCTAACCTAGCCTAACCTAACCTAACCTAACCTAACCTAACCTAACCTAACCCTAACCTTATTGGGCATGATTTTACTCTATAAAGGCCCTGGGTGACAGTTTTACACAGGGCCTGGGGTCACAGACTAACCCCATCACAATAGCACTTATTTGGGCATGTTTTTATTTAATAAAGGCCCTGATTGAATGTTTTCTATAAGGCCTGCGCTCACAGACTAACCCGACACAGTAGCGCTTCATTGGGCATGATTTTATTTAATAAAGGCCCTGGAACAATGTTTTCTATAAGGCCTGCGCTCACAGACTAACCCGACACAGTAACTCTTTGTTGGGCATGATTTTTACTTAATAAAGGCCCTGGAAAAATGTTTTCTATAAGGCCTGCGCTCACAGACTAACCCGACACAGTAACGCTTTATTGGGCATGATTTTATTTAATAAAGGCCCTGGAAAAAATGTTTTCTATAAGGCCTGCGCTCACAGACTAACCCGACACAGTAACGCTTCATTGGGCATGATTTTATTTAATAAAGGCCCTGGAACAATGTTTTCTATAAGGCCTGCGCTCACAGACTAACCCGACACAGTAACTCTTTGTTGGGCATGATTTTACTTAATAAAGGCCCTGGAAAAATGTTTTCTATAAGGCCTGCGCTCACAGACTAACCCGACACAATGCGCTTTATTGGGCATGATTTTATTTAATAAAGGCCCTGGAAAAAATGGTTTCTATAAGGCCTGCGCTCACAGACTAACCCGACACAGTAACGCTTCATTGGGCATGATTTTATTTAATAAAGGCCCTGGATGACAGTTTTCTTTAAGGCCTGCGCTCACAGACTAACCCGACACATTAACGCTTTATTGGGCATGATTGTATTTAATAAAGGCCCTGGATGAATGTTTTCTATAAGGCCTGCGCTCACAGACTAACCCGACACAGTAACTCTTCATTGGGCATGATTTTATTTAATAAAGGCCCTCGATGAATGTTTTGTATAAGGCCTGCCCTCACAGACTAACCCGACACAGTAACTCTTTATTGGGCGTGATTTTATTTAATAAAGGCCCTGGAAAAATGTTTTCTATAAGGCCTGCGCTCACAGACTGACCCGACACAGTAACTCTTTATTGGGCATGATTTTATTTAATAAAGGCCCTCGATGAATGTTTTCTATAAGGCCTGCGCTCACTGACTAACCCCCGTTACAATAACACTCTTATGGGCATGATTTTATTTAATTAAGGCCCTGGATGACAGTTTTCTTTAAGGCCTACCCTCACAGACTAACCCGACACAGTAACTCTTTATTGGGCGTGATTTTATTTAATAAAGGCCCTGGAAAAATGTTTTCTATAAGGCCTGCGCTCACAGACTAACCCGACACAATGCGCTTTTATTGGGCGTGATTTTATTTAATAAAGGCCCTCGATGAATGTTTTCTATAAGGCCTGCGCTCACAGACTAACCCGACACAGTAACTCTTTATTGGGCGTGATTTTATTTAATAAAGGCCCTGGAAAAATGTTTTCTATAAGGCCTGCGCTCACAGACTGACCCGACACAGTAACTCTTTATTGGGCATGATTTTATTTAATAAAGGCCCTCGATGAATGTTTTCTATAAGGCCTGCGCTCACTGACTAACCCCCGTTACAATAACACTCTTATGGGCATGATTTTATTTAATTAAGGCCCTGGATGACAGTTTTCTTTAAGGCCTACCCTCACAGACTAACCCGACACAGTAACTCTTTATTGGGCGTGATTTTATTTAATAAAGGCCCTGGAAAAATGTTTTTCTATAAGGCCTGCGCTCACAGACTAACCCGACACAGTGCGCTTTATTGGGCGTGATTTTATTTAATAAAGGCCCTGGAAAAATGTTTTCTATAAGCACTGCGCTCACTGACTAACCCCGTTACAATAACACTCTTATGGGCATGATTTTATTTAATAAAGGCCCTGGATGACAGTTTTCTTTAAGGCCTGCGCTCACAGACTAACCCGACACAGTAACTCTTTGTTGGGCATGATTTTACTTAATAAAGGCCCTGGAAAAATGTTTTCTATAAGGCCTGCGCTCACAGACTAACCCGACACAGTAGCGCTTTATTGGGCATGATTTTATTTAATAAAGGCCCTGGAAAAAATGTTTTCTATAAGGCCTGCGCTCACAGACTAACCCGACACAGTAGCGCTTTATTGGGCATGATTTTATTAATAAAGGCCCTGGATAAATGTTTTCTTTAAGGCCTGCGCTCACAGACTAACCCCGTTACAATAACACTCTTATGGGCATGATTTTATTTAATAAAGGCCCTGGATGACAGTTTTCTTTAAGGCCTGCCCTCACAGACTAACCCGACACAGTAACTCTTTATTGGGCGTGATTTTATTTAATAAAGGCCCTGGAAAAATGTTTTCTATAAGGCCTGCGCTCACAGACTAACCCGACCCATTAACTCTTTATTGGGCATGATTTTATTTAATAAAGGCCCTCGATGAATGTTTTCCATAAGGCCTGCGCTCACAGACTAACCCGTCACAATAACACAGATTTGGGTATGATTTTATTTATTAAAGGCCCTGGATGAATGTTTTCTACAAAGGCCTGCGCTCACAGACTCGCCCGTTAAAGCAGCGACGCGCAGGGCACGAATTTCAAGTTTTTAGAAAAAAAAAAAAAAAAAAAAAAAAAAAAAAAAATTAAAGTTGATGTAAAAGTTGCTCCTGGGTAAGCGGCCACCTCCGGGGTCGCGGTGAAATTTGAATCGTGCCCCGGGGAAGAGGCCTCTCGGTCGGCCTGACTCGGAGCCTCGGAGGTATGGAAGTCGGACCTTTCCCGAAGTTGGACTTAGTGCAATTTTGAAGCGAAAATCATCCAGGCGCATATTTCAGCCGATCTCAGCCGGGTTAAGTGCGACTTCTCGGGCCTTTCCCACTCGACCCGGCCTCCCTGGAGAAATTTTTTCGTTCAAAACCTAAGTCCAAACATCCAGGCGCATATTTCAGCCGATCTCAGCGGGTTAAGTGCGACTTCTCGGGCGCTTTCCCACTCGACCCGGCCTCCCTGGAGAAATTTTTTCGTTCAAAACCTAAGTCCAAACATCCAGGCGCATATTTCAGCCCGATCTCGGCGGGTTAAGTGCGACTTCTCGGGCGCTTCCCACTCGACCCGGCCTCCCTGGAGAAATTTTTTCGTTCAAAACCTAAGTCCAAACATCCAGGCGCATATTTCAGCGATCTCGGCGGGTTAAGTGCGACTTCTCGGGGCGCTTTCCACTCGACCCGGCCTCCCTGGAGAAATTTTTTCGTTCAAAACCTAAGTCCAAACATCCAGGCGCATATTTCAGCCGATCTCAGCCGGGTTAAGTGCGACTTCTCGGGCGCTTTCCCACTCGACCCGGCCTCCCTGGAGAAATTTTTTCGTTCAAAACCTAAGTCCAAACATCCAGGCGCATATTTCAGCCGATCTCAGCGGGTTAAGTGCGACTTCTCGGACGCTTTCCACTCGACCCGGCCTCCCTGGAGAAATTTTTTGCTTTCAAAACCTAAGTCCAGACATCCAGGCGCTTCATCCAGCCGATCTCGGCGGGTTAAGTGCGACTTCTCGGACGCTTTCCCACTCGACCCCCTCCACCCTGGAGGATTTTTAAGCTTTCAAAACCTAAGTCCAAACATCCAGGCGCATATTTCAGCAGCGATCTCAGCGGGTTAAGTGCGACTTCTCGGGCGCTTTCCCACTCGACCCGGCCTCCCTGGAGAAATTTTTTCGTTCAAAACCTAAGTCCAAACATCCAGGCGCATATTTCAGCCGATCTCAGCGGGTTAAGTGCGACTTCTCGGGCGCTTTCCCACTCGACCCGGCCTCCCTGGTATTTTTTTTCGTTCAAAACCTAAGTCCAGACATCCAGGCGCATATTTCAGGCGATCTCGGCGGGTTAAGTCGACTTCCCGGGCGCTTTCCCACTCGACCCCGCCACCCTGGAGTAAATTTTTAAGCTTTCAAAACCTAAGTCCAAACATCCAGGCGCATATTTCAGGCGATCTCGGCGGGTTAAGTCCGACTTTCGGGCGCTTTCCCCTCGACCCGGCCTCCCTGGAGGTATTTTTAAGCGTTCAAAACCTAAGTCCAAACATCCAGGCGCATCTCACAGCCGATCTCGGCGCGTTAAGCCCCACTTCACGGGCGCTTTCCCACTCGACCCCGCCACGGAGGTATTTTTAAGCGTTCAAAACCTAAGTCCAAACATCCAGGCGCATCACAGGCGATCGGCGCGTTAAGCCCCACTTCACGGGCGCTTTCCCCTCGACGACCCCGCCACCCGGAGGTATTTTTAAGCGTTCAAAACCTAAGTCCAAACATCCAGGCGCATCTCACAGCGATCTCGGCGCGTTAAGCCCCACTTCACGGGCGCTTTCCCTCGACCCCGCCACCCGGAGGTATTTTTAAGCGTTCAAAACCTAAGTCCAAACATCCAGGCGCATCTCACAGCCCATCAAGGCGGGTTAAGCGCCACTTCTCGAGACAGCGCACCTTCACGAACCCCCGAGCTCATCTCAGCCTTACAGACATCCAGGCCCTGCTCACGACCGATCCCCACCGGCACACCTGCGCCCTCTCGGGCATCACCTCCGAAAAGCCTCCCGTAGGGTTCTCAGAGGACCCACACCTGTTCTCCGTTCGTGCCGGTACTCCCACTATTAAGCCGGGGTCACTATCTCAGCACAACGCGCTCTCAAAGAACCGTGCCACTGGTACCCCCCATCGACTTAGGTTTTGGAGGGGTTTTTCTTCGGAGAGGGAGCCGCCGGCTCCCCCGTCCGACCGAGTCAGCCCTCTCTCGGGGCGGCCCTCTCCGCCGTTCCCTCGGTTCCTCTCCGCCACTGGTACCCCCCATCGACTTAGGTTTTGGAGGGTTTTTCTTCTTCGGAGGGGCTCGCCGGCTCCCCCGTCCGACCGAGTCAGCCCTCTCTCGGGGCGGCCCTCTCCGCCGTTCCCTCGGTTCCTCTCCGCCACTGGTACCCCCATCGACTTAGGTTTTGGAGGGTTTTTCTTCGGAGAGGGAGCTC
>NW_025047683.1:1266002-1283502 GCF_018831695.1 Puntigrus tetrazona | reverse complement strand
GAGGCTCGCGGCCTCGGCCCCACCCGTGCCAAGGGGTGGGGCGCTCATGATAGGTTGCTCAAGCCTCCCGGGGGGTGCGTCAAGCCTCCCAGAGAGCAGCGTTCCCTTCTCGCGGATCCCTCTCTCGCGCCGTCTTAGGTTTTGTGCGGTTCTTTTGCCGTCTTGGATGTTTGAGCGGCAGACCTCTCGGGCCACGGCCGCTGGAACATAGAGTAAAATAGGATAGAGGTTTTTTTACCCCGGACGGGCGCCCCTCCTTCGCGGGAGGAGACTTTGAACCCACGGTCCCGGAGGCCGTGCGGGTACCCGCCAGGGCCCCGGCTCGGCCCCCCGCCGCTGGAAAGCAGGGGGGCCCGCCGAGTGCAGCGACAGTCAAGTTCTCTCGGATCTCTCTCTCTCTCTCTCCGCCTTAGGTTTTTGTGCGGTTCTTTTGCCGTTTTGGGTTTTTGCGCGGCAGACCTCTCGGGCCACGGCCGCTGGATCATAGAGTAAAATAGGATAGAGGTTTTTTTTACCCCGGACGGGCGCTCCTCCTTCGCGGGAGGAGACTTTGAACCCACGGTCCCGGAGGCCGTGCGGGTACCCGCCAGGGCCCCGGCTCAGCCCCCCGCCGCTGGAAAGCAGGGGGCCCGCCCAGTCTGGCGACAGTCAAGTTCTCTCGGATCTCTCTCTCTCTCCGCCTTAGGTTTTTGTGCGGTTCTTTTGCCGTTTTGGGTTTTTGAGCGGCAGACCTCTCGGGCCACGGCCGCTGGATCATAGAGTAAAATAGGATAGAGTTTTTTTACCCGGACAGGCGCCCCTCCTTCGCGGGAGGAGACTTTGAACCCACGGTCCCGGAGGCCGTGCGGGTACCCGCCAGGGCCCCGGCTCGGCCCCCCGCCGCTGGAAAGCGGGGGGCCGCCGAGTGCAGCGACAGTCATGGCGCTCGCGGTAGGTTGCTCAAGCCTCGCGCGGGAGGTGCGTCAAGCCTCCCAGGGGAACGGCGTTCCCTTCTCGCGGATCTCTCTCTCTCCGCTTCGTCTTAGGTTTTTGTGCGGTTCTTTTGCCGTCTTGGGTTTTGGCGGCAGACCTCTCGGGCCACGGCCGCTGGATCATAAGTAAAATAGGATAGAGGTTTTTACCCGGACGGGCGCCCTCCGCCAGCGGGAGAGACTTTGAACCACGGTCCCGGAGGCCGTGCGGGTACCCGCCAGGGCCCGGCTCAGCCCCGCCGCTGGAAGCGGGGGCGCCAGTCTGGCGACAGTCAAGTTCCTTTTTTTTTTTTTTCTTATCGCGCTCTGCGCTTTCGCTTTCGGTGCTCCGGAGGAGGCGCGCGCCGGGCCGCCCGGCCTCTGCGCGCGCACCCGGGCTTGAGGCGGGGAGGTGGGCTAGGCCTCCCCCGCCGGGCGGTTTCGCTTTGGATCGGGCGGGCGATAATGATCCTTCCGCGGGTTCACCTCACGGAAACCTTATTTACGACTTTTACTTCCTCTAGATAGTCAAGTTTGATCGTCTTCCCGGCGCTCCGCCAGAAGCCCGCGAGGGCGGCGGCGGGGCGGTCCGAGACCTCACTAAACCATCCAATCGGTAGTAGCGGCCGGGCGGTGTGTACAAAGGGCAGGGACTTAATCAGCGCGAGCTTATGACCCGCGCTTACTGGGAATTCCTCGTTGATGGGAAATAGTTTCAATCCCCAGTCCCGATCACGGCGGGGTTCAGCGGGTTACCCGCGCGCCTCTCGGCGCAGGGTAGACACCTGCGCTGATCCGCCCATTAATGGCGCGCGTGCAGCCCGGACATCTAAGGGCATCACAGACCTGTTATTGCTCCATCTCGCGTGGCTGAGCGCCACTTGTCCCTCTAAGAAGTTTTTGGCGCGCCGACCCAAGTGGCGCGCCACTATTTAGCAAGCGAGTCTCGTTCGTTATCGGAATGAACCAGACAAATCGCTCCACCAACTAAAACGGCCATGCACCACCACCCACAGAATCGAGAAAGAGCTATCAATCTGTCAATCCTTTCCGTGTCCGGGCGGGTGAGGTTTCCGTGTTGAGTCAAATTAAGCGCGCAGGCTCCACTCCTGGTGGTGCCCTTCCGTCAATTCCTTTAAGTTTCAGCTTTGCAACCATACTCCCCGGAACCCAAAGACTCGTGGTTTCCGCCGCGCTGCCGGCGGGTCATGGGAATAACGCCGCCCGGATCGCGGTCGGCATCGTTCTGGTCGGAACTCTGACGGTATCTGATCGATCTTGAACCTCCGACTTTCGTTCTTGATTAATGAAAACATTCTTGGCAAATGCTTTCGCTTTCGTCCGTCTTGCGCCGGTCAAGAATTTCACCTCTAGCGGCGCAATACGAATGCCCCGGCCGTCCCTCTTAATCATGGCTCCGGGTTCCAGAAACCCACAAAATAGAACGAGTCCTATTCCATTATTCCTAGCTGCGGTATTCAGCGGCGACGCTCGGCCTGCTTTGAACACTCTAATTTTTTCAAAGTAAGCGCTTTGGGCCTCGGACCGGACACCCAGCCAAGGGCATCCGGGCGCCTCGAGGCAGGGACCTGGGGCGGGCGGTGGCTCGCCTCTCGGCGGACCGCCAGCCAGATCCGAGATCAACTACGAGCTTTTTAACTGCAGCAACTTTAATATCGCTATTGGAGCTGGAATTACGCGGCTGCTGGCACCAGACTTGCCCTCCAATGGGTCCTCGCCCATGTGTTTAAGATACGCTCATTCCAATTACAGGGCCTCGAAAGAGACCTGTATTGTTGACCACCGTCACTACCTCTCCGAGTCGGAAATGGGTAATTTGCGCGCCTGCTGCCTTCCTTGGATGTGGTAGCCGTTTCTCAGGCTCCCTCTCCGGAATCGAACCCTGATTCCCCGTCACCCGTGGTCACCATGGTAGGCGCCTGATGTACCATCGAAAGTTGATAGGGCAGACACTCGAATGAATCGTCGTCGCGCCGCGGAGAGGCGGCGATCGGCCGAGTTATCTAGAGTCACCAAAGGTACCGGGTCCGGGAGGACGGATCCCCCCGGGGGGCCCGGATGGGTTTTGGATCTGATAAATGCACGCGTCCCTAGCCTCCCGCCCCCCGCGAGGAGAGGCGGTCGGCCGGTCGCTTCGTTTGCATGTATTAGCTCTGGAATTGCCACAGTTATCCAAGTACCGGGTGGAGCGATCAAAGGGACCATAACTGATTTAATGAGCCATTCGCAGTTTCACTGTACCGGCCGTGTGCACCAGACCTGCATGGCTTAATCTTTGAGACAAGCATATGTTACTGGCAGGATCAACCAGGTAACCCCCTGTGGGTCGTAGGGACCAACCGACGCGAAGCGCGTTTTTGCCTACACACGGGTCTCAGTCCGCCTGAGGAGGGCCTGGGCAGACCCGCTTGGACCCTCGGCTAAGACCGGCGCTCATAGGGGCGGCGCGGCTCGAACCTTCCCCGGCGAAGTCGCCGTTTCGGGGTGGGTGGCGCTGGGATCGCGCGGCGGCGCTCGGAAAAGTGTGTTTCACGGGGACGGGGGGGTACCCGCCGCGGCGTCGCCGGGACGCGTCGCGTTCTGCCCCTCCACGCCCGCCGGTGACGGACCTCTGCGCTCTGACCGGCCGTCTAGGCCTCCCTCCGAAGGGTTCGGCGCCTTCCCTCGGGCTGAGGGGGGCCTGCTCGTAACGAACGTCCAAATTGCCGGCGCGGCGTGCTGTCAAAGCCCAAGCGTAAACCCATTGCGCGCCGTGCCTGCCAGGCACTCCCGACCCATAGCGGCCAGCGGGGCTGGCGGGTGGGGTCTAGGCTGAAGGCGCTTTCGCGCTCAATCGATCACGTTCCGGGCCGAGGGCGCTCTCGCCGTCGAACGTCCTCTCTCTCGGCGTCTGTGTCCGTGTTTCAGGTGAAGCGTTCGATAGCTCCCTGCCCGGAGCTTCAGAAAGATTGCGTTCAAAACCTAAGTCGATATGGACTTAGTCGTTTTCGACTTTTTTTCGCTCAGAGACTAAGTCCACAAAAACACGCGTTCACGAAATCGTGTACCCATGTAAAAGTTGCTCCTGTGTAGCGGCCACCTCCAGGGTCGCGGGAAAATTTGAATCATGCCGGGAGGAGGCCTCTCGGTCGGCCTGACTCGGGCCTCGGAGGTATGGAAGTCGGACCTTTCCCGAAGTTGGACTTAGTGCAATTTTGAAAGCGAAAATCATCCAGGCGCTTCATCCGACCGATCGAGTCGGGTTAAGTCGCCTTCCGGACGCTTTCCCACTCGACCCCGCCGTCCTGGAGAAATTTTTTCGTTCAAAACCTAAGTCCAAACATCCAGGCGCTTCATCCGACCGATCGAGTCGGGTTAAGTCGCGCCTTCGGACGCTTTCCCACTCGACCCCCGCCGTCCTGGAGAAATTTTTTCGTTCAAAACCTAAGTCCAAACATCCAGGCGCTTCATCCGACCCGATCGAGTCCGGGTTAAGTGCGCCTTCGGGACGCTTTCCCACTCGACCCCGCCGTCCTGGAGAAATTTTTTCGTTCAAAACCTAAGTCCAAACATCCAGGCGCTTCATCCGACCGATCGAGTCCGGGTTAAGTGCGCGCCTTCGGACGCTTTCCCCACTCGACCCCGCCGTCCTGGAGAAATTTTTTCGTTCAAAACCTAAGTCCAAACATCCAGGCGCTTCATCCGACCGATCGAGTCCGGGTTAAGTGCGCCTTCGGACGCTTTCCCTCGACCCCGCCGTCCTGGAGGAAATTTTTTCGTTCAAAACCTAAGTCCAAACATCCAGGCGCTTCATCCGACCGATCGAGTCCGGGTTAAGTCGCCCTTCGGACGCTTTCCCACTCGACCCCGCCGTCCTGGAGAAATTTTTTGCGTTCAAAACCTAAGTCCAAACATCCAGGCGCTTCATCCGACCGATCGAGTCCGGGTTAAGTGCGCCTTCGGACGCTTTCCCACTCGACCCCGCCGTCCTGGAGAAATTTTTTGCGTTCAAAACCTAAGTCCAAACATCCAGGCGCTTCATCCGACCGATCGAGTCCGGGTTAAGTCGCCTTCGGGCGCTTTCCCACTCGACCCCGCCGTCCTGGAGAAATTTTTTTGCTTTCAAAACCTAAGTCCAGACATCCAGGCGCTTCATCCAGCGATCTCGGCGGGTTAAGTGCGACTTCTCGGGCGCTTTCCCACTCGACCCGGTCTCCCTGGAGAAATTTTTTCGTTCAAAACCTAAGTCCAAACATCCAGGCGCATATTTCAGGCGATCTCGGCGGGTTAAGTGCGACTTCGGGCGCTTTCCCACTCGACCCCGCCACCCTGGAGAAATTTTTTGCTTTCAAAACCTAAGTCCAAACATCCAGGCGCATATTTCAGGCGATCTCGGCGGGTTAAGTGCGACTTCGGGCGCTTTTCCCTCGACCCCGCCACCCTGGAGAAATTTTTTGCTTTCAAAACCTAAGTCCAAACATCCAGGCGCATATTTCAGGCGATCTCGGCGGGTTAAGTGCGACTTCGGGCGCTTTCCCACTCGACCCCGCCACCCTGGAGATTTTTTTGCTTTCAAAACCTAAGTCCAAACATCCAGGCGCATATTTCAGCGATCTCGGCGGGTTAAGTCGCGACTTCTCGGGCGCTTTCCCACTCGACCCCCTCCACCCTGGAGGTATTTTTAAGCGTTCAAAACCTAAGTCCAGACATCCAGGCGCATATTTCAGGCGATCTCGGCGGGTTAAGTGCGACTTCGGGCGCTTTCCCACTCGACCCCGCCACCTGGAGGATTTTTTTGCTTTCAAAACCTAAGTCCAAACATCCAGGCGCATATTTCCAGGCGATCTCGGCGGGTTAAGTGCGACTTCCCGGGCGCTTTCCCACTCGACCCCGCCACCCTGGAGGATTTTTTTGCTTTCAAAACCTAAGTCCAGACATCCAGGCGCATATTTCAGCCGATCTCGGCGGGTTAAAGTGCGACTTCTCGGACGCTTTCCCACTCGACCCCCTCCACCCTGGAGGTATTTTTTAAGCGTTCAAAACCTAAGTCCAGACATCCAGGCGCATATTTCAGGCGATCTCGGCGGGTTAAGTGCGACTTCGGGCGCTTTCCCACTCGACCCCGCCACCCTGGAGGATTTTTTTGCTTTCAAAACCTAAGTCCAAACATCCAGGCGCATATTTCAGCCGATCTCGGCGGGTTAAGTCGCGACTTCGGGGGCTTTCCCACTCGACCCCCTCCACCCTGGAGGATTTTTTTAAGCGTTCAAAACCTACGTCCAGACATCCAGGCGCTCGTTACAGCCGATCAAGGCGGGTTAAGCGACTTCGGGACACACACATTCACGAACCCCGTGTCTGGATTTCAATTTTCAAAGGGCCTGGGCTCACACATTAACTTAACGCAGTAACACTTTAATGGGCATCGTTTTATTTCATTCTCGCCCTGGATGAATGTTTTACAAAGGGCCTGCGCTCACAGACTAACCCTACACACTAACACCTTATTGGGCATAATTTTTTTCTATAAAGGCCCTGGATGAATGTTTTCTATAAGGCCTGCGCTCACAGACTAACCCCATCACAATAACACTTATGTGGGCATGATTTTATTCTATAAAGGCCCTGGATGAATGTTTTCTATAAGGCCTGCGCTCACAGACTAACCCCATCACAATAACACTTATTTGGGCA
The DNA here is from genome assembly GCF_018831695.1 of Puntigrus tetrazona. Lineage (NCBI taxonomy): Eukaryota > Metazoa > Chordata > Actinopteri > Cypriniformes > Cyprinidae > Puntigrus > Puntigrus tetrazona. Next base: position 1,276,858 of record NW_025047683.1, on the reverse strand, counting down.
TGATTTTATTTAAAAAGGCCCTGGATGAATGTTTTCTACAAAGGCCTGCGCTCACAGACTAACCCGACACAGTAGCGCCTTATTGGGCATGATTTTATTTAATAAAGGCCCTGGAGGAATGTTTTCTATAAGGCCTGCACTCACAGACTAACCCCATCACAATAACACTTATTTGGGCATGATTTTATTCTATAAAGGCCCTGGATGAATGTTTTCTATAAGGCCTGCGCTCACAGACTAACCCTATCACAATAACACTTATTTGGGCATGATTTTATTTAATAAAGGCCCTGGATGAATGTTTTCTATAAGGCCTGCGCTCACAGACTAACCCCATCACAATAACACTTATTTGGGCATGATATTATTTAATAAAGGCCCTGGATGAATGTTTTACAAAGGGCCTGCGCTCACAGACTAACCCTACACAGTAACACCTTATTGGGCATGATTTTATTTAATAGAGACCCTGGATGAATGTTTTCTATAAGGCCTGCGCTCACAGACTAACCCCATCACAATAACACTTATTTGGGCATGATTTTATTTAATAAAGGCCCTGGATGAATGTTTTCTATAAGGCCGCGCTCACAGACTAACCTAACCTAACCTAACCTAACCTAACCTAACCCCTAACCTAACCTAACCTAACCTAACCTAACCTAACCTAACCTAACCTAACCTAACCTAACCTAACCCTAACCTAACCCTAACCTAACCTAACCTAACCTAACCTAACCCTAACCCTAACCTAACCTAACCTAACCTAGCCTAACCTAACCTAACTAACTAACCTAACCTAACCTAACCTAACCTTATTGGGCATGATTTTACTCTATAAAGGCCCTGGGTGACAGTTTTACACAGGGCCTGGGGTCACAGACTAACCCCATCACAATAGCACTTATTTGGGCATGTTTTTATTTAATAAAGGCCCTGATTGAATGTTTTCTATAAGGCCTGCGCTCACAGACTAACCCGACACAGTAACGCTTCATTGGGCATGATTTTATTTAATAAAGGCCCTGGAACAATGTTTTCTATAAGGCCTGCGCTCACAGACTAACCCGACACAGTAACTCTTTGTTGGGCATGATTTTACTTAATAAAGGCCCTGGAAAAATGTTTTCTATAAGGCCTGCGCTCACAGACTAACCCGACACAGTGCGCTTTATTGGGCATGATTTTATTTAATAAAGGCCCTGGAAAAAATGTTTTCTATAAGGCCTGCGCTCACAGACTAACCCGACACAGTAACGCTTCATTGGGCATGATTTTATTTAATAAAGGCCCTGGAACAATGTTTTCTATAAGGCCTGCGCTCACAGACTAACCCGACACAGTAACTCTTTGTTGGGCATGATTTTCTTAATAAAGGCCCTGGAAAAATGTTTTCTATAAGGCCTGCGCTCACAGACTAACCCGACACAGTGCGCTTTATTGGGCATGATTTTATTTAATAAAGGCCCTGGAAAAAATGGTTTCTATAAGGCCTGCGCTCACAGACTAACCCGACACAGTAGCGCTTCATTGGGCATGATTTTATTTAATAAAGGCCCTGGATGACAGTTTTCTTTAAGGCCTGCGTCACAGACTAACCCGACACATTGCGCTTTATTGGGCATGATTGTATTTAATAAAGGCCCTGGATGAATGTTTTCTATAAGGCCTGCGCTCACAGACTAACCCGACACAGTAACTCTTCATTGGGCATGATTTTATTTAATAAAGGCCCTCGATGAATGTTTTGTATAAGGCCTGCCCTCACAGACTAACCCGACACAGTAACTCTTTATTGGGCGTGATTTTATTTAATAAAGGCCCTGGAAAAATGTTTTCTATAAGGCCTGCGCTCACAGACTGACCCGACACAGTAACTCTTTATTGGGCATGATTTTATTTAATAAAGGCCCTCGATGAATGTTTTCTATAAGGCCTGCGCTCACTGACTAACCCCCGTTACAATAACACTCTTATGGGCATGATTTTATTTAATTAAGGCCCTGGATGACAGTTTTCTTTAAGGCCTACCCTCACAGACTAACCCGACACAGTAACTCTTTATTGGGCGTGATTTTATTTAATAAAGGCCCTGGAAAAATGTTTTTCTATAAGGCCTGCGCTCACAGACTAACCCGACACAAACGCTTTATTGGGCGTGATTTTATTTAATAAAGGCCCTCGATGAATGTTTTTCTATAAGGCCTGCGCTCACAGACTAACCCGACACAGTAACTCTTTATTGGGCGTGATTTTATTTAATAAAGGCCCTGGAAAAATGTTTTCTATAAGGCCTGCGCTCACAGACTGACCCGACACAGTAACTCTTTATTGGGCATGATTTTATTTAATAAAGGCCCTCGATGAATGTTTTCTATAAGGCCTGCGCTCACTGACTAACCCCCGTTACAATAACACTCTTATGGGCATGATTTTATTTAATTAAGGCCCTGGATGACAGTTTTCTTTAAGGCCTACCCTCACAGACTAACCCGACACAGTAACTCTTTATTGGGCGTGATTTTATTTAATAAAGGCCCTGGAAAAATGTTTTCTATAAGGCCTGCGCTCACAGACTAACCCGACACAGTAGCGCTTTATTGGGCGTGATTTTATTTAATAAAGGCCCTGGAAAAATGTTTTCTATAAGCACTGCGCTCACTGACTAACCCCGTTACAATAACACTCTTATGGGCATGATTTTATTTAATAAAGGCCCTGGATGACAGTTTTCTTTAAGGCCTGCGCTCACAGACTAACCCGACACAGTAACTCTTTGTTGGGCATGATTTTACTTAATAAAGGCCCTGGAAAAATGTTTTCTATAAGGCCTGCGCTCACAGACTAACCCGACACAGTGCGCTTTATTGGGCATGATTTTATTTAATAAAGGCCCTGGAAAAAATGTTTTCTATAAGGCCTGCGCTCACAGACTAACCCGACACAGTAGCGCTTTATTGGGCATGATTTTATTTAATAAAGGCCCTGGATAAATGTTTTCTTTAAGGCCTGCGCTCACAGACTAACCCCGTTACAATAACACTCTTATGGGCATGATTTTATTTAATAAAGGCCCTGGATGACAGTTTTCTTTAAGGCCTGCCCTCACAGACTAACCCGACACAGTAACTCTTTATTGGGCGTGATTTTATTTAATAAAGGCCCTGGAAAAATGTTTTTCTATAAGGCCTGCGCTCACAGACTAACCCGACCCATTAACTCTTTATTGGGCATGATTTTATTTAATAAAGGCCCTCGATGAATGTTTTCCATAAGGCCTGCGCTCACAGACTAACCCGTCACAATAACACAGATTTGGGTATGATTTTATTTATTAAAGGCCCTGGATGAATGTTTTCTACAAAGGCCTGCGCTCACAGACTCGCCCGTTAAAGCAGCGCGCGCGCGCGGGGCACGAATTTCAGAGTTTTTAGAAAAAAAAAAAAAAAAAAAAAAAAAAATTAAAGTTGATGTAAAAGTTGCTCCTGGGTAAGCGGCCACCTCCGGGGTCGCGGTGAAATTTGAATCGTGCCGGGAAGAGGCCTCTCGGTCGGCCTGACTCGGAGCCTCGGAGGGTATGGAAGTCGGACCTTTCCCGAGTTGGACTTAGTGCAATTTTGAAGCGAAAATCATCAGGCGCATATTTCAGCCGATCTCAGCCGGGTTAAGTGCGACTTCTCGGACGCTTTCCCACTCGACCCGGCCTCCCTGGAGAAATTTTTTCGTTCAAAACCTAAGTCCAAACATCCAGGCGCATATTTCAGCCGATCTCAGCGGGTTAAGTGCGACTTCTCGGGCGCTTTCCCACTCGACCCGGCCTCCCTGGAGAAATTTTTTCGTTCAAAACCTAAGTCCAAACATCCAGGCGCATATTTCAGCCGATCTCGGCGGGTTAAGTGCGACTTCTCGGACGCTTTCCCACTCGACCCGGCCTCCCTGGAGAATTTTTTCGTTCAAAACCTAAGTCCAAACATCCAGGCGCATATTTCAGCCGATCTCGGCGGGTTAAGTCGACTTCTCGGACGCCTTTCCCTCGACCCCGCCGTCCTGGAGGAAATTTTTTCGTTCAAAACCTAAGTCCAAACATCCAGCGCTTCATCCGACCGATCGAGTCCGGGTTAAGTGCGCCTTCGGGCGCTTTCCCACTCGACCCCCGCCGTCCTGGAGGAAATTTTTGCGTTCAAAACCTAAGTCCAAACATCCAGGCGCTTCATCCGACCCGATCGAGTCCGGGTTAAGTCGCCTTCCGGACGCTTTCCCACTCGACCCCGCCGTCCTGGAGAAATTTTTGCGTTCAAAACCTAAGTCCAAACATCCAGGCGCTTCATCCGACCGATCGAGTCCGGGTTAAGTCGCCTTCGGGCGCTTTCCCACTCGACCCCCGCCGTCCTGGAGAAATTTTTGCGTTCAAAACCTAAGTCCAAACATCCAGGCGCTTCATCCGACCGATCGAGTCCGGGTTAAGTGCGCCTTCGGACGCTTTCCCACTCGACCCCGCCGTCCTGGAGGAAATTTTTTGCGTTCAAAACCTAAGTCCAAACATCCAGGCGCTTCATCCGACCCGATCGAGTCCGGGTTAAGTGCGCCTTCGGGCGCTTTCCACTCGACCCCGCCGTCCTGGAGGAAATTTTTGCTTTCAAAACCTAAGTCCAGACATCCAGGCGCTTCATCCAGCCGATCTCGGCGGGTTAAGTGCGACTTCTCGGGCGCTTTCCCACTCGACCCGGTCTCCCTGGAGAAATTTTTTCGTTCAAAACCTAAGTCCAAACATCCAGGCGCATATTTCAGGCGATCTCGGCGGGTTAAGTGCGACTTCGGACGCTTTCCCACTCGACCCCGCCACCCTGGAGAAATTTTTGCTTTCAAAACCTAAGTCCAAACATCCAGGCGCATATTTCAGGCGATCTCGGCGGGTTAAGTCGACTTCCCGGACGCTTTCCCACTCGACCCCGCCACCCTGGAGAAATTTTTTTGCTTTCAAAACCTAAGTCCAAACATCCAGGCGCATATTTCAGGCGATCTCGGCGGGTTAAGTGCGACTTCCGGGCGCTTTCCCACTCGACCCCGCCACCCTGGAGGATTTTTTTGCTTTCAAAACCTAAGTCCAAACATCCAGGCGCATATTTCAGCCCGATCTCGGCGGGTTAAGTGCGACTTCTCGGACGCTTTCCCACTCGACCCCCTCCACCCTGGAGGTATTTTTTAAGCGTTCAAAACCTAAGTCCAGACATCCAGGCGCATATTTCAGGCGATCTCGGCGGGTTAAGTGCGACTTCGGGCGCTTTCCCACTCGACCCCGCCACCCTGGAGGATTTTTTTGCTTTCAAAACCTAAGTCCAAACATCCAGGCGCATATTTCAGGCGATCTCGGCGGGTTAAGTCGACTTCCCGGACGCTTTCCCACTCGACCCCGCCACCCTGGAGAGATTTTTTTGCTTTCAAAACCTAAGTCCAGACATCCAGGCGCATATTTCAGCGATCTCGGCGGGTTAAGTGCGACTTCTCGGACGCTTTCCCACTCGACCCCCTCCACCCTGGAGGTATTTTTTAAGCGTTCAAAACCTAAGTCCAGACATCCAGGCGCATATTTCAGGCGATCTCGGCGGGTTAAGTCGACTTCCCGGGCGCTTTCCCACTCGACCCCGCCACCCTGGAGGATTTTTTTGCTTTCAAAACCTAAGTCCAAACATCCAGGCGCATATTTCAGCGATCTCGGCGGGTTAAGTGCGACTTCTCGGGCGCTTTCCCACTCGACCCCTCCACCCTGGAGGATTTTTAAGCGTTCAAAACCTCGTCCAGACATCCAGGCGCTCGTTACAGCCGATCAAGGCGGGTTAAGCGACTTCTCGGACACACACATTTACGAACCCCCCGTGTCTGGATTTCAATTTTCCAAAGGGCCTGGGCTCACACATTAACCTAACGCAGTAACACTTTAATGGGCATCGTTTTATTTCATTCTCGCCCTGGATGAATGTTTTACAAAGGGCCTGCGCTCACAGACTAACCCTACACACTAACACCTTATTGGGCATATTTTTTTTTTTTTCTATAAAGGCCCTGGATGAATGTTTTCTATAAGGCCTGCGCTCACAGACTAACCCCATCACAATAACACTTATGTGGGCATGATTTTTATTCTATAAAGGCCCTGGATGAATGTTTTCTATAAGGCCTGCGCTCACAGACTAACCCCATCACAATAACACTTATTTGGGCATGATTTTATTTAAAAAAGGCCCTGGATGAATGTTTTCTACAAAGGCCTGCGCTCACAGACTAACCCGACACAGTAGCGCCTTATTGGGCATGATTTTATTTAATAAAGGCCCTGGAGGAATGTTTTCTATAAGGCCTGCACTCACAGACTAACCCCATCACAATAACACTTATTTGGGCATGATTTTATTCTATAAAGGCCCTGGATGAATGTTTTCTATAAGGCCTGCGCTCACAGACTAACCCTATCACAATAACACTTATTTGGGCATGATTTTATTTAATAAAGGCCCTGGATGAATGTTTTCTATAAGGCCTGCGCTCACAGACTAACCCCATCACAATAACACTTATTTGGGCATGATATTATTTAATAAAGGCCCTGGATGAATGTTTTTACAAAGGGCCTGCGCTCACAGACTAACCCTACACAGTAACACCTTATTGGGCATGATTTTATTTAATAGAGACCCTGGATGAATGTTTTCTATAAGGCCTGCGCTCACAGACTAACCCCATCACAATAACACTTATTTGGGCATGATTTTATTTAATAAAGGCCCTGGATGAATGTTTTCTATAAGGCCAGCGCTCACAGACTAACCTAACCTAACCTAACCTAACCTAACCTAGCCTAACCTAACCTAACCTAACCTAACCTAACCTAACCTAACCTAACCTAACCTAACCTAACCTAACCTAGCCTAACCTAACCTAACCTAACCTAACCTAGCCTAACCTAACCTAACCCAAACCCTAACCTAACCTAACCTAGCCTAACCTAACCTAACCTAACCTAACCTAACCTAACCTAACTTTAACCTTATTGGGCATGATTTTTACTCTATAAAGGCCCTGGGTGACAGTTTTACACAGGGCCTGGGGTCACAGACTAACCCCATCACAATAGCACTTATTTGGGCATGTTTTTATTTAATAAAGGCCCTGATTGAATGTTTTCTATAAGGCCTGCGCTCACAGACTAACCCGACACAGTGCGCTTCATTGGGCATGATTTTATTTAATAAAGGCCCTGGAACAATGTTTTCTATAAGGCCTGCGCTCACAGACTAACCCGACACAGTAACTCTTTGTTGGGCATGATTTTACTTAATAAAGGCCCTGGAAAAATGTTTTCTATAAGGCCTGCGCTCACAGACTAACCCGACACAGTGCGCTTTATTGGGCATGATTTTATTTAATAAAGGCCCTGGAAAAAATGTTTTCTATAAGGCCTGCGCTCACAGACTAACCCGACACAGTAACGCTTCATTGGGCATGATTTTATTTAATAAAGGCCCTGGAACAATGTTTTCTATAAGGCCTGCGCTCACAGACTAACCCGACACAGTAACTCTTTGTTGGGCATGATTTTACTTAATAAAGGCCCTGGAAAAATGTTTTCTATAAGGCCTGCGCTCACAGACTAACCCGACACAGTAACGCTTTATTGGGCATGATTTTATTTAATAAAGGCCCTGGAAAAAATGGTTTCTATAAGGCCTGCGCTCACAGACTAACCCGACACAATGCGCTTCATTGGGCATGATTTTATTTAATAAAGGCCCTGGATGACAGTTTTCTTTAAGGCCTGCGCTCACAGACTAACCCGACACATTAACGCTTTATTGGGCATGATTGTATTTAATAAAGGCCCTGGATGAATGTTTTCTATAAGGCCTGCGCTCACAGACTAACCCGACACAGTAACTCTTCATTGGGCATGATTTTATTTAATAAAGGCCCTCGATGAATGTTTTGTATAAGGCCTGCCCTCACAGACTAACCCGACACAGTAACTCTTTATTGGGCGTGATTTTATTTAATAAAGGCCCTGGAAAAATGTTTTCTATAAGGCCTGCGCTCACAGACTGACCCGACACAGTAACTCTTTATTGGGCATGATTTTATTTAATAAAGGCCCTCGATGAATGTTTTCTATAAGGCCTGCGCTCACTGACTAACCCCCGTTACAATAACACTCTTATGGGCATGATTTTATTTAATTAAGGCCCTGGATGACAGTTTTCTTTAAGGCCTACCCTCACAGACTAACCCGACACAGTAACTCTTTATTGGGCGTGATTTTATTTAATAAAGGCCCTGGAAAAATGTTTTCTATAAGGCCTGCGCTCACAGACTAACCCGACACAGTGCGCTTTATTGGGCGTGATTTTATTTAATAAAGGCCCTCGATGAATGTTTTTCTATAAGGCCTGCGCTCACAGACTAACCCGACACAGTAACTCTTTATTGGGCGTGATTTTATTTAATAAAGGCCCTGGAAAAATGTTTTCTATAAGGCCTGCGCTCACAGACTGACCCGACACAGTAACTCTTTATTGGGCATGATTTTATTTAATAAAGGCCCTCGATGAATGTTTTCTATAAGGCCTGCGCTCACTGACTAACCCCCGTTACAATAACACTCTTATGGGCATGATTTTATTTAATTAAGGCCCTGGATGACAGTTTTCTTTAAGGCCTACCCTCACAGACTAACCCGACACAGTAACTCTTTATTGGGCGTGATTTTATTTAATAAAGGCCCTGGAAAAATGTTTTTCTATAAGGCCTGCGCTCACAGACTAACCCGACACAGTGCGCTTTATTGGGCGTGATTTTATTTAATAAAGGCCCTGGAAAAATGTTTTCTATAAGCACTGCGCTCACTGACTAACCCCGTTACAATAACACTCTTATGGGCATGATTTTATTTAATAAAGGCCCTGGATGACAGTTTTCTTTAAGGCCTGCGCTCACAGACTAACCCGACACAGTAACTCTTTGTTGGGCATGATTTTTACTTAATAAAGGCCCTGGAAAAATGTTTTCTATAAGGCCTGCGCTCACAGACTAACCCGACACAGTGCGCTTTTGTGGGCATGATTTTATTTAATAAAGGCCCTGGAAAAAATGTTTTCTATAAGGCCTGCGCTCACAGACTAACCCGACACAGTAGCGCTTTATTGGGCATGATTTTATTTAATAAAGGCCCTGGATAAATGTTTTCTTTAAGGCCTGCGCTCACAGACTAACCCCGTTACAATAACACTCTTATGGGCATGATTTTATTTAATAAAGGCCCTGGATGACAGTTTTCTTTAAGGCCTGCCCTCACAGACTAACCCGACACAGTAACTCTTTATTGGGCGTGATTTTATTTAATAAAGGCCCTGGAAAAATGTTTTTCTATAAGGCCTGCGCTCACAGACTAACCCGACCCATTAACTCTTTATTGGGCATGATTTTATTTAATAAAGGCCCTCGATGAATGTTTTCCATAAGGCCTGCGCTCACAGACTAACCCCGTCACAATAACACAGATTTGGGTATGATTTTATTTATTAAAGGCCCTGGATGAATGTTTTCTACAAAGGCCTGCGCTCACAGACTCGCCCCGTTAAAGCAGCGACGCGCAGGGCTTGCAATTTCAGAGTTTTTAGAGAAAAAAAAAAAAAAAAAAAAAAAAAAAAAAAAAAAAAAATTAAAGTTGATGTAAAAGTTGCTCCTGGGTAAACGGCCACCTCCGGGGTCGCGGTGAAATTTGAATCGTGCCCGGGAAGAGGCCTCTCGGTCGGCCTGACTCGGAGCCTCGGAGGGTATGGAAGTCGGACCTTTCCCCGAAGTTGGACTTAGTGCAATTTTGAAGCGAAAATCATCCAGCGCATATTTCAGCCGATCTCAGCCGGGTTAAGTGCGACTTCTCGGGCGCTTTCCCACTCGACCCGGCCTCCCTGGAGAAATTTTTTCGTTCAAAACCTAAGTCCAAACATCCAGGCGCATATTTCAGCCGATCTCGGCGGGTTAAGTGCGACTTCTCGGGCGCTTTCCCACTCGACCCGGCCTCCCTGGAGAAATTTTTTCGTTCAAAACCTAAGTCCAAACATCCAGGCGCATATTTCAGCGATCTCGGCGGGTTAAGTGCGACTTCTCGGACGCTTTCCCACTCGACCCGGCCTCCCTGGAGAAATTTTTTCGTTCAAAACCTAAGTCCAAACATCCAGGCGCATATTTCAGCCCGATCTCGGCGGGTTAAGTGCGACTTCTCGGGCGCTTTCCCTCGACCCGGCCTCCCTGGAGAAATTTTTTTCGTTCAAAACCTAAGTCCAAACATCCAGGCGCATATTTCAGCCGATCTCAGCCGGGTTAAGTCGCGACTTCTCGGGCGCTTTCCCACTCGACCCGGCCACCCTGGAGAATTTTTTTCGTTCAAAACCTAAGTCCAAACATCCAGGCGCATATTTCAGCCGATCTCAGCGGGTTAAGTGCGACTTCGGGCGCTTTCCCACTCGACCCGGCCTCCCTGGAGAAATTTTTTGCTTTCAAAACCTAAGTCCAGACATCCAGGCGCATATTTCAGCCCGATCTCGGCGGGTTAAGTGCGACTTCTCGGGCGCTTTCCCCTCGACCCCCTCCACCCTGGGAGTATTTTTTTAAGCGTTCAAAACCTAAGTCCAAACATCCAGGCGCATATTTCAGCCGATCTCAGCGGGTTAAGTGCGACTTCTCGGGCGCTTTCCCCTCGACCCGGCCTCCCTGGAGATTTTTTTGCGTTCAAAACCTAAGTCCAAACATCCAGGCGCATATTTCAGCGATCTCGGCGCGTTAAGCCGACTTCACGGGCGCTTTCCCAC
>NW_025047683.1:1253502-1256002 GCF_018831695.1 Puntigrus tetrazona | reverse complement strand
GGCTGGCGGGTGGGGTCCTAGGCTAGAAGCGGCGCTTCGCGCTCAATCGATCACGTTCCGGGCGAGGGCGCTCTCGCCGTCGAACGTCCTCTCTCTCGGCGTCTGTGTCCGTGTTTCAGGTGAAGCGTTCGATAGCTCCCTCGCCCCGGAGCTTCAGAAAGATTGCGTTCAAAACCTAAGTCGATATGGACTTAGTCGTTTTCGACTTTTTTCGCTCAGAGACTAAGTCCACAAAAACACGCGTTCACGAAATCGTGTACCCATGTAAAAGTTGCTCCTGTGTAGCGGCCACCTCCAGGGTCGCGGGAAAATTTGAATCATGCCGGGAGAGCCCTCTCGTCGACCTGACTCGGGCCTCGGAGGGTATGGAAGTCGGACCTTTCCCCGAAGTTGGACTTAGTGCAATTTTGAAAGCGAAAATCATCCAGGCGCTTCATCCGACCGATCGAGTCGGGTTAAGTCGCCTTCGGGCGCTTTCCCACTCGACCCCGCCGTCCTGGAGGAATTTTTTCGTTCAAAACCTAAGTCCAAACATCCAGGCGCTTCATCCGACCGATCGAGTCGGGTTAAGTGCGCCTTCGGACGCTTTCCCCTCGACCCCCGCCGTCCTGGAGAAATTTTTTCGTTCAAAACCTAAGTCCAAACATCCAGGCGCTTCATCCGACCCGATCGAGTCCGGGTTAAGTGCGCCTTCCCGGACGCTTTCCCACTCGACCCCGCCGTCCTGGAGAAATTTTTTCGTTCAAAACCTAAGTCCAAACATCCAGGCGCTTCATCCGACCGATCGAGTCCGGGTTAAGTGCGCCTTCGGACGCTTTCCCACTCGACCCCGCCGTCCTGGAGGAAATTTTTTCGTTCAAAACCTAAGTCCAAACATCCAGGCGCTTCATCCGACCGATCGAGTCGGGTTAAGTCGCCTTCGGACGCTTTCCCACTCGACCCCGCCGTCCTGGAGAAATTTTTTCGTTCAAAACCTAAGTCCAAACATCCAGGCGCTTCATCCGACCGATCGAGTCCGGGTTAAGTCGCCTTCCGGACGCTTTCCACTCGACCCCGCCGTCCTGGAGGAAATTTTTTTGCGTTCAAAACCTAAGTCCAAACATCCAGGCGCTTCATCCGACCCGATCGAGTCCGGGTTAAGTGCGCCTTCGGCGCTTTCCCACTCGACCCCCGCCGTCCTGGAGGAAATTTTTGCGTTCAAAACCTAAGTCCAAACATCCAGGCGCTTCATCCGACCCGATCGAGTCCGGGTTAAGTCGCCTTCGGGCGCTTTCCCTCGACCCCCCGCCGTCCTGGAGAAATTTTTTGCTTTCAAAACCTAAGTCCAGACATCCAGGCGCTTCATCAGCGATCTCGGCGATCTCGGCGGGTTAAATCGACTTCTCGGGGCGCTTTCCCACTCGACCCGGTCTCCCTGGAGGATTTTTTCGTTCAAAACCTAAGTCCAAACATCCAGGCGCATATTTCAGGCGATCTCGGCGGGTTAAGTCGACTTTCGGGCGCTTTCCCACTCGACCCCCGCCACCCTGGAGAAATTTTTTGCTTTCAAAACCTAAGTCCAAACATCAGGCGCATATTTCAGGCGATCTCGGCGGGTTAAGTGCGACTTCTCGGGCGCTTTCCCACTCGACCCCCGCCACCCTGGAGAAATTTTTTGCTTTCAAAACCTAAGTCCAAACATCCAGGCGCATATTTCAGGCGATCTCGGCGGGTTAAGTGCGACTTCGGACGCTTTCCCCTCGACCCCGCCACCCTGGAGATTTTTTTGCTTTCAAAACCTAAGTCCAAACATCCAGGCGCATATTTCAGCGATCTCGGCGGGTTAAAGTCGACTTCTCGGGCGCTTTCCCACTCGACCCCTCCACCCTGGAGGTATTTTTAAGCGTTCAAAACCTAAGTCCAGACATCCAGGCGCATATTTCAGGCGATCTCGGCGGGTTAAGTGCGACTTCCCGGGCGCTTTCCCCTCGACCCCGCCACCCTGGAGGATTTTTTTGCTTTCAAAACCTAAGTCCAAACATCCAGGCGCATATTTCAGGCGATCTCGGCGGGTTAAGTCGACTTCGGGCGCTTTCCCCTCGACCCCGCCACCCTGGAGGATTTTTGCTTTCAAAACCTAAGTCCAGACATCCAGGCGCATATTTCAGCCGATCTCGGCGGGTTAAGTGCGACTTCTCGGGCGGCTTTCCCACTCGACCCCGCCACCCTGGAGGTATTTTTTAGCGTTCAAAACCTAAGTCCAGACATCCAGGCGCATATTTCAGGCGATCTCGGCGGGTTAAGTCGCGACTTTCGGGCTTAAGTCGACTTCTCGGGCGCTTTCCCACTCGACCCCTCCACCCTGGAGGATTTTTTAAGCGTTCAAAACCTCGTCCATCAGGACATCCAGGCGCTCGTTACAGCCGATCAAGGCGGGTTAAGCGACTTCTGGACTCCACACATTTCAGCCGAACCCCGTGTCTGGATTTCAATTTTCCAAAGGGCCTGGGCTCACACATTA
>NW_025047683.1:1249999-1253402 GCF_018831695.1 Puntigrus tetrazona | reverse complement strand
CGGAGCCCTCCACCGCCCCGGACCAGGCCACGGCCTTGCCCCGGGCCGGCCGGCCTTCCCGGACCGCGAGGTGGGGAGGGCGCGGACGGGGCGAGGCCCGAGCGGGAGGCCCCAGCGGGAGAAGGGGAGGGCGGAGACCGGCGCCACGCGAGGCGAGAGCAGGAAAGAGGGGCGCGCGAAGCGGCGCAGCTCCCAATCGGTAGCGGTCCCAGCCCGCCGCACCTCAGCCCATTTCCGGCCCAACCCTTAGAGCCAATCCTTATCGGAGATTCTGGATCGACTTGCCGGCTTCCTGCGGCACCGCCTTGATCTAATAACATGCCAGAGGCTGTTCGCCAGAACCTGCTCTTGCGGATATGAGTACGGCCCGTGCCAGAACACACACCTTCTCCCGGATTTTCAAGGGCAGCGAGGCTGACGGGCGCCGCCCGGAACGCGGGCGCTTTCCAGGCGTGGGCTATCTGGGGCCGAACCCATTCCAGGAGTGCCCGGCCCTTCTAAAGAAAGAGAACTCTTCCGGGGCCCGCCAGCTATCGAGGTTACGTTTTGCGTTACCGCGCTGGAAACCTCTACCGGGCGCCCGTCTCTCCACTCCTCCGGGTTCTGGGATCTGAACCAGACTCCACTTCGATCGGCGGGGCGGCGGAGGCCATCGCCCCTCCCCTTCGAGCAGCGTTAGCCCATCCACTAGGACCGACTGACCCATATTCAACTGCTGTTCACATGGAACCCTTCTCCGCCCGGCCTTCAAGCTCTACGTTTTGAATATTTGCTACTACCACCAAGATCTGCACCGCGGCTCCACCGGGCCCGCCCTGAAGCTTCAAGCGCCACGCGGCGGCCCTCCTACTAAATCGAGGCGTATCTCTGTCTCGATACAAGCGTGAGTCGTGTCGTCGGCCGGGTATGAAGCCAGCCCGGCTCCAGCGCCATCCATTTTCAGGAGCTAGATTGATTCGGCAGGTGAGTTGTACACACTCCTTAGCAGATTCCGACTTCCGCAGCCACCGTCTGCTGTCTATATCAGCCAACACCTTTTCAGAAGGTCTGATGGCGTCGGCGTCGGGCGCCTTAACCAGCGTCAGTTCATCCCGCAGCGCCAGTTCTGCTATACAAAAGTGAAGCCCCTTGGCGTCTACGCATTCCACGCCCAGGCTCCAGGCCATGAGGCGGGCTTCTTACCACATTTAAAGTTTGAGAATAGGTTGAGATCGTTTCGGCCCCAAGGCCTCTTGTCGTAAGCTTTGCGGATAAAACTGCTTGTGCGGCCCGGCGCCAGCTATCCTGAGAAGAAACCGGAGAGAACCAGCTACTAGATGGATTCGATTAGTCTTACCGCCCCTATACCCAGGTCGGGCGGCCGATTTGCACGTCAGGACCGCTCACGGGCCTCCACCAGAAGTTTCCTCTGGCACGCCCTGCCAGGCATAGTTCACCATCTTTCGGGTACCATCGCGCGCGCTCTGGCTCCACCTGCCCGGTGCGGTGCGGGCCAGGCGGGCGGTGGTGCGCCCCGCGGGGCGTGAGGGGATCCACCCTGAGCCGGCGGGCGCCAGCACCTTGCTTCATTGCGCCGTGAGGCTCGAGACACCCTTTGACTCGCTGCGCGTTAGGACTCCTTGGTCCGTGTTTCAGGCCCGGGTCGGGTGGGTGGCCGACCTCACCCGCGGACCTCGGCGCCGCTTATGCGAGGCGGATCCCGCCCTGGCGGCGCGGCGCGGTCGGGAGCGGACTGAGGACAGTCGGTCCCGGTCGGCGCCTGCGCCCGGGGCGAGGGGCCCCCCGTCCTCAGCGTCGGCAGGAGAAGGCGCGAGACACTTCCCGCGGCCCGGGGTAGCGGCAAAGTCGGGCGTGGGGGCTCTGTAAAGCCGGCGGCCCCGGCTGAGCGACGCCTGCCACCTTTCGCCCCGGCCCTTCCTGGCCAAACCGGGCGGTCGCGGCGCACCGCCTCGGAAAAGTGCACCCCGGCAGCGGCCGGCGTCGGACGGGCGGCGTTCCCGATCAAGGCACCAGCGCCGGGCGGCGGACCCGCCCGAGCTGAATCCTCCGGGCAGACCGTGCGGACCCCACCGTTACCTCTTTGGCGGTTTCACGCCCTGTTGAACTCTCTCTTCAAAGTTCTTTTCAACTTTCCCTCCACGGTACTTATCGACTATCGGTCTCGTGCGGTGTTGTATAGATGGAGTTTACCACCCGCTTTGGGCTGCATTCCCAAGCAACCCGACTCCGAGAAGAACCGCGCGGCGGGGAGGGGCCTGCTACCGGCCTCACACCGTCCGCGGGCTAAGCCTCCATCAGAAGGACTTGGGCCCCCGACCCGCGCCGAGAGAAGCGGTCTTCTATCGCCACATGTCCCTACGCGCCGTGGCCGGGCGAGGTCGGCGCTGGGCTCTTCCCTCTTCGCTCGCCGCTACTGAGGAATCCTTGTTAGTTTCTTTTCCTCCGCTTAGTGTATGCTTAAATTCAGCGGGTCGTCTGCGTCTGATCTGAGTCGTTGTCGGATATGGTTAGGAGCGGCGCGCGCTGCTGCTGCGGGCTGGCCTGAACAGGTCTCGTTCGCGCGCGCCGGGCAGGCGCCGAGGCGAGGCGGGCGCGAACCTCCCGTTACGCCGCGGGCGTCCGAGGCGGAGGGGGCGGGGTCCACGTCGGCGGGCGACGGAGGTGGCAGACACCCACGGAGCCGCCCGAGAGAGGCGCCGCTCGGTCCCAGGCGCCTGGGGCGCCGACCTCCCCCTCGTGGGAGGAAGCCGGAGAGCGCTCGACTCCGCCGAGAAGCGTGCCCGTGGCGGTCTGCACTTGGGAGGGCGGAGGGCGGGAAGCCCCCTGCGCGCTCCAGCCGCGGGACCGGAGGTCCCGATCGATGGGAAGCGACCCTCAGACAGGCGTGGCCCGGGGCGGACCGGGGCGCAAAGTGCGTTCGAAGTGTCGATGATCGATGTGTCCTGCAATTCACATTAGTTCTCGCGGCTGGCTGCGTTCTTCATCGGCCTTACGAGCAGGTGATCCCCGCTAAGAGTCGTACTGCGTTTGAGTTTAGCGCCCGGGGCGAGGCGAACTGCCTGAGCTTGTGTGGGTTCAAAAATACAAAGTCGTTCCCGGACGGCGCCCCGCGAGAAGGGACTTGAACCCACGGTCGAAGGCCTGCTGGAGTACCCGCCGGGGTTGGCAAAGCAAAGTCTTTCAGAGGCTCGCGGCCTCGGCCCCCACCCCGTGCCAAGGGGGTGGGCGCTCGCATGATAGTTGCTCAAGCCTCCGCGCGAAGTCGTCAAGCCTCCCAGAGAGCGGCGTTCCCTTCTCGCGGATCCCTCTCTCCGCCGTCTTAGTTTTTGTGCGGTTCTTTTGCCGTCTTGGATGTTTGGCGGCAGACCTCTCGGAGCCACGGCCGCTGGAACATAGAGTAAAA
>NW_025047683.1:1237499-1244999 GCF_018831695.1 Puntigrus tetrazona | reverse complement strand
CGGGCGCTTTCCCTCGACCCGGTCTCCCTGGAGAAATTTTTTCGTTCAAAACCTAAGTCCAAACATCCAGGCGCATATTTCAGGCGATCTCGGCGGGTTAAGTGCGACTTCCCGGGCGCTTTCCCACTCGACCCCGCCACCCTGGAGAAATTTTTTTGCTTTCAAAACCTAAGTCCAAACATCCAGGCGCATATTTCAGGCGATCTCGGCGGGTTAAGTCGACTTCGGGCGCTTTCCCACTCGACCCCGCCACCCTGGAGAAATTTTTTGCTTTCAAAACCTAAGTCCAAACATCCAGGCGCATATTTCAGGCGATCTCGGCGGGTTAAGTCGACTTCGGGCGCTTTCCCACTCGACCCCGCCACCCTGGAGATTTTTTTGCTTTCAAAACCTAAGTCCAAACATCCAGGCGCATATTTCAGCCGATCTCGGCGGGTTAAGTGCGACTTCTCGGGCGCTTTCCCACTCGACCCCCTCCACCCTGGAGGTATTTTTAAGCGTTCAAAACCTAAGTCCAGACATCCAGGCGCATATTTCAGGCGATCTCGGCGGGTTAAGTCGACTTCGGGCGCTTTCCCACTCGACCCCGCCACCCTGGAGGATTTTTTTGCTTTCAAAACCTAAGTCCAAACATCCAGGCGCATATTTCAGGCGATCTCGGCGGGTTAAGTGCGACTTCCCGGGCGCTTTCCCACTCGACCCCGCCACCCTGGAGGATTTTTTTGCTTTCAAAACCTAAGTCCAGACATCCAGGCGCATATTTCAGCCGATCTCGGCGGGTTAAATCGCGACTTCTCGGGCGCTTTCCCCTCGACCCCTCCACCCTGGAGGTATTTTTAAGCGTTCAAAACCTAAGTCCAGACATCCAGGCGCATATTTCAGGCGATCTCGGCGGGTTAAGTGCGACTTCCCGGGCGCTTTCCCACTCGACCCCGCCACCCTGGAGGATTTTTTTGCTTTCAAAACCTAAGTCCAAACATCCAGGCGCATATTTCAGCCGATCTCGGCGGGTTAAGTCGCGACTTCTCGGGCGCTTTCCCTCGACCCCCTCCACCCTGGAGGATTTTTTAAGCGTTCAAAACCTCGTCCAGACATCCAGGCGCTCGTTACAGCCGATCAAGGCGGGTTAAGGCGACTTCTCGGACACACACATTCACGAACCCCGTGTCTGGATTTCAATTTTCCAAAGGGCCTGGGCTCACACATTAACCAACGCAGTAACACTTTAATGGGCATCGTTTTATTTCATTCTCGCCCTGGATGAATGTTTTACAAAGGGCCTGCGCTCACAGACTAACCCTACACACTAACACCTTATTGGGCATAATTTTTTTTTTTTTCTATAAAGGCCCTGGATGAATGTTTTCTATAAGGCCTGCGCTCACAGACTAACCCCATCACAATAACACTTATGTGGGCATGATTTTATTCTATAAAGGCCCTGGATGAATGTTTTCTATAAGGCCTGCGCTCACAGACTAACCCCATCACAATAACACTTATTTGGGCATGATTTTATTTAAAAAGGCCCTGGATGAATGTTTTCTACAAAGGCCTGCGCTCACAGACTAACCCGACACAGTAGCGCCTTATTGGGCATGATTTTATTTAATAAAGGCCCTGGAGGAATGTTTTCTATAAGGCCTGCACTCACAGACTAACCCCATCACAATAACACTTATTTGGGCATGATTTTATTCTATAAAGGCCCTGGATGAATGTTTTCTATAAGGCCTGCGCTCACAGACTAACCCTATCACAATAACACTTATTTGGGCATGATTTTATTTAATAAAGGCCCTGGATGAATGTTTTCTATAAGGCCTGCGCTCACAGACTAACCCCATCACAATAACACTTATTTGGGCATGATATTATTTAATAAAGGCCCTGGATGAATGTTTTACAAAGGGCCTGCGCTCACAGACTAACCCTACACAGTAACACCTTATTGGGCATGATTTTATTTAATAGAGACCCTGGATGAATGTTTTCTA
Source organism: Puntigrus tetrazona (assembly GCF_018831695.1). Taxonomy (NCBI): domain Eukaryota; kingdom Metazoa; phylum Chordata; class Actinopteri; order Cypriniformes; family Cyprinidae; genus Puntigrus; species Puntigrus tetrazona. The sequence continues at coordinate 1,243,002 of NW_025047683.1, read as the reverse complement.
TAAGGCCTGCGCTCACAGACTAACCCCATCACAATAACACTTATTTGGGCATGATTTTATTTAATAAAGGCCCTGGATGAATGTTTTCTATAAGGCCCGCGCTCACAGACTAACCTAACCTAACCTAACCTAACCTAACCTAGCCTAACCTAACCTAACCTAACCTAACCTAACCTAACCTAACCTAACCCTAACCTAACCTAACCTAACCTAACCTAACCTAACCTAACCTAACCTAGCCTAACCTAACCTAACCTAGCCCTAACCTAACCTAACCTAACTAAGCCTAACCTAACCTAACCTAACCTAACCTAACCTAACCTAACCTAACCTTTATTGGGCATGATTTTTACTCTATAAAAGGCCTGGGTGACAGTTTTACACAGGGCCTGGGGTCACAGACTAACCCCATCACAATAGCACTTATTTGGGCATGTTTTTATTTAATAAAGGCCTGATTGAATGTTTTCTATAAGGCCTGCGCTCACAGACTAACCCGACACAGTATGCGCTTCATTGGGCATGATTTTATTTAATAAAGGCCCTGGAACAATGTTTTCTATAAGGCCTGCGCTCACAGACTAACCCGACACAGTAACTCTTTGTTGGGCATGATTTTACTTAATAAAGGCCCTGGAAAAATGTTTTCTATAAGGCCTGCGCTCACAGACTAACCCGACACAGTATGCGCTTTGTGGGCATGATTTTATTTAATAAAGGCCCTGGAAAAAATGTTTTCTATAAGGCCTGCGCTCACAGACTAACCCGACACAATAACGCTTCATTGGGCATGATTTTATTTAATAAAGGCCCTGGAACAATGTTTTCTATAAGGCCTGCGCTCACAGACTAACCCGACACAGTAACTCTTTGTTGGGCATGATTTTTACTTAATAAAGGCCCTGGAAAAATGTTTTCTATAAGGCCTGCGCTCACAGACTAACCCGACACAATGCGCTTTGTGGGCATGATTTTATTTAATAAAGGCCCTGGAAAAAATGGTTTCTATAAGGCCTGCGCTCACAGACTAACCCGACACAATAACGCTTCATTGGGCATGATTTTATTTAATAAAGGCCCTGGATGACAGTTTTCTTTAAGGCCTGCGCTCACAGACTAACCCGACACATTAACGCTTTGTGGCATGATTGTATTTAATAAAGGCCCTGGATGAATGTTTTCTATAAGGCCTGCGCTCACAGACTAACCCGACACAGTAACTCTTCATTGGGCATGATTTTATTTAATAAAGGCCCTCGATGAATGTTTTGTATAAGGCCTGCCCTCACAGACTAACCCGACACAGTAACTCTTTATTGGGCGTGATTTTATTTAATAAAGGCCCTGGAAAAATGTTTTCTATAAGGCCTGCGCTCACAGACTGACCCGACACAGTAACTCTTTATTGGGCATGATTTTATTTAATAAAGGCCCTCGATGAATGTTTTCTATAAGGCCTGCGCTCACTGGCTAACCCCGTTACAATAACACTCTTATGGGCATGATTTTATTTAATTAAGGCCCTGGATGACAGTTTTCTTTAAGGCCTACCCTCACAGACTAACCCGACACAGTAACTCTTTATTGGGCGTGATTTTATTTAATAAAGGCCCTGGAAAAATGTTTTCTATAAGGCCTGCGCTCACAGACTAACCCGACACATGCGCTTTATTGGGCGTGATTTTATTTAATAAAGGCCCTCGATGAATGTTTTCTATAAGGCCTGCGCTCACAGACTAACCCGACACAGTAACTCTTTATTGGGCGTGATTTTATTTAATAAAGGCCCTGGAAAAATGTTTTCTATAAGGCCTGCGCTCACAGACTGACCCCGACACAGTAACTCTTTATTGGGCATGATTTTATTTAATAAAGGCCCTCGATGAATGTTTTCTATAAGGCCTGCGCTCACTGGCTAACCCCGTTACAATAACACTCTTATGGGCATGATTTTATTTAATTAAGGCCCTGGATGACAGTTTTCTTTAAGGCCTACCCTCACAGACTAACCCGACACAGTAACTCTTTATTGGGCGTGATTTTATTTAATAAAGGCCCTGGAAAAATGTTTTCTATAAGGCCTGCGCTCACAGACTAACCCGACACAGTGCGCTTTATTGGGCGTGATTTTATTTAATAAAGGCCCTGGAAAAATGTTTTCTATAAGCACTGCGCTCACTGGCTAACCCCGTTACAATAACACTCTTATGGGCATGATTTTATTTAATAAAGGCCCTGGATGACAGTTTTCTTTAAGGCCTGCGCTCACAGACTAACCCGACACAGTAACTCTTTGTTGGGCATGATTTTCTACTTAATAAAGGCCCTGGAAAAATGTTTTCTATAAGGCCTGCGCTCACAGACTAACCCGACACAGTGCGCTTTATTGGGCATGATTTTATTTAATAAAGGCCCTGGAAAAAATGTTTTCTATAAGGCCTGCGCTCACAGACTAACCCGACACAGTGCGCTTTATTGGGCATGATTTTATTTAATAAAGGCCCTGGATAAATGTTTTCTTTAAGGCCTGCGCTCACAGACTAACCCCGTTACAATAACACTCTTATGGGCATGATTTTATTTAATAAAGGCCCTGGATGACAGTTTTCTTTAAGGCCTGCCCTCACAGACTAACCCGACACAGTAACTCTTTATTGGGCGTGATTTTATTTAATAAAGGCCCTGGAAAAATGTTTTCTATAAGGCCTGCGCTCACAGACTAACCCGACCCATTAACTCTTTATTGGGCATGATTTTATTTAATAAAGGCCCTCGATGAATGTTTTCCATAAGGCCTGCGCTCACAGACTAACCCGTCACAATAACACAGATTTGGGTATGATTTTATTTATTAAAGGCCCTGGATGAATGTTTTCTACAAAGGCCTGCGCTCACAGACTCGCCCGTTAAAGCAGCGGCGCGCAGGGCACGAATTTCAGAGTTTTTAGAAAAAAAAAAAAAAAAAAAAAAAAAAAAATTAAAGTTGATGTAAAAGTTGCTCCTGGGTAAGCGGCCACCTCCGGAGTCGCGGTGAAATTTGAATCGTGCCCGGGAAGAGGCCTCTCGGTCGGCCTGACTCGGAGCCTCGGAGGTATGGAAGTCGGACCTTTCCCGAAGTTGGACTTAGTGCAATTTTGAAACGAAAATCATCCAGCGCATATTTCAGCCGATCTCAGCGGGTTAAGTGCGACTTCTCGGGCGCTTTCCACTCGACCCGGCCTCCCTGGAGAAATTTTTTTCGTTCAAAACCTAAGTCCAAACATCCAGGCGCATATTTCAGCCGATCTCAGCGGGTTAAGTGCGACTTCTCGGGCGCTTCCCCTCGACCCGGCCTCCCTGGAGAAATTTTTTCGTTCAAAACCTAAGTCCAAACATCCAGGCGCATATTTCAGCCGATCTCGGCGGGTTAAGTGCGACTTCTCGGGCGCTTTCCCTCGACCCGGCCTCCCTGGAGAGAAATTTTTTCGTTCAAAACCTAAGTCCAAACATCCAGGCGCATATTTCAGCCGATCTCGGCGGGTTAAGTGCGACTTCTCGGCGCTTTCCCACTCGACCCGGCCTCCCTGGAGAAATTTTTTCGTTCAAAACCTAAGTCCAAACATCCAGGCGCATATTTCAGCCGATCTCGGCGGGTTAAGTGCGACTTCTCGGGCGCTTTCCACTCGACCCGGCCTCCCTGGAGAAATTTTTTCGTTCAAAACCTAAGTCCAAACATCCAGGCGCATATTTCAGCCGATCTCAGCGGGTTAAGTGCGACTTCTCGGGCGCTTTCCCACTCGACCCGGCCTCCCTGGAGAAATTTTTGCTTTCAAAACCTAAGTCCAGACATCCAGGCGCTTCATCAGCCGATCTCGGCGGGTTAAGTGCGACTTCTCGGGCGCTTCCCCTCGACCCCCTCCACCCTGGAGATTTTTGCTTTCAAAACCTAAGTCCAAACATCCAGGCGCATATTTCAGCCGATCTCAGCGGGTTAAGTGCGACTTCGGGCGCTTCCCACTCGACCCGGCCTCCCTGGAGAAATTTTTTCGTTCAAAACCTAAGTCCAAACATCCAGGCGCATATTTCAGCCGATCTCAGCGGGTTAAGTGCGACTTCTCGGGCGCTTTCCCACTCGACCCGGCCTCCCTGGAGAAATTTTTTCGTTCAAACCTAAGTCCAGACATCCAGGCGCATATTTCAGCGATCTCGGCGGGTTAAGTCGACTTCGGGCGCTTTCCCACTCGACCCCGCCACCCTGGAGAAATTTTTTGCTTTCAAAACCTAAGTCCAAACATCCAGGCGCATATTTCAGCGATCTCGGCGGGTTAAGTCGACTTCCCGGGCGCTTTCCCTCGACCCGGCCTCCCTGGAGAAATTTTTTCGTTCAAAACCTAAGTCCAAACATCCAGGCGCATATTTCAGCCGATCTCAGCCGGGTTAAGTCGACTTCTCGGGCGCTTTCCCACTCGACCCCCCTCCACCCTGGAGAAATTTTTTCTTTCAAAACCTAAGTCCAAACATCCAGGCGCATATTTCAGCCGATCTCGTCCGGGTTAAGTCGACTTCTCGGGCGCTTTCCACTCGACCCCCTCCACCCTGGAGATTTTTTTGCTTTCAAAACCTAAGTCCAAACATCCAGGCGCATATTTCAGCCGATCTCGGCGGGTTAAGTCGACTTCTCGGGCGCTTTCCCACTCGACCCCGCCACCCTGGAGATTTTTTTTTGCGTTCAAAACCTAAGTCCAAACATCCAGGCGCATATTTCAGCCGATCTCGGCGGGTTAAGTGCGACTTCTCGGGCGCTTTTCCCCTCGACCCGGCGCCCCTGGAGAAATTTTTTCAAAAGCGTTCAAAACCTAAGTCCAGACATCCAGGCGCATATTTCAGCGATCTCGGCGGGTTAAGTCGACTTCTCGGGCGCTTTCCACTCGACCCCGCCACCCTGGAGGTATTTTTAAGCGTTCAAAACCTAAGTCCAAACATCCAGGCGCATATTTCAGCCGATCTCGGCGGGTTAAGTGCGACTTCTCGGCGCTTTCCCCTCGACCCGGCCTCCCTGGAGGTATTTTTAAGCGTTCAAAACCTAAGTCCAGACATCCAGGCGCATATTTCAGCGATCTCCGATCTCGCGCGTTAAGCCCCACTTCACGGGCGCTTTCCTCGACCCCGCCACCCGGAGTATTTTTAAGCGTTCAAAACCTAAGTCCAAACATCCAGGCGCATCTCACAGCGATCTCGGCGCGTTAAGCCCCACTTCACGGGCGCTTTCCCCTCGACCCCGCCACGGAGTATTTTTAAGCGTTCAAAACCTAAGTCCAAACATCCAGGCGCATCTCACAGCCCGATCTCGGCGCGTTAAGCCCCACTTCACGGGCGCTTTCCCTCGACCCCGCCACCCGGAGTATTTTTAAGCGTTCAAAACCTAAGTCCAGACATCCAGGCGCATCTCACAGCCCGATCTCGGCGCGTTAAGCCCCACTTCACGGGCGCTTTCCCACTCGACCACCGCCACCCGGAGGTATTT
>NW_025047683.1:1207499-1232499 GCF_018831695.1 Puntigrus tetrazona | reverse complement strand
GCCGGGCGGGGATTCGGCGCTGGGCTCTTCCCTCTTCGCTCGCCGCTACTGAGAATCCTTGTTAGTTTCTTTTCCTCCGGCAGTAATATGCTTAAATTCAGCGGGTCGTCTCGTCTGATCTGAGGTCGTTGTCGGATATGGGTTAGGGAGCGGCGCGCGCGCGCTGCTGCTGCGGGCTGGCCTGAACAGGTCTCGTTCGCGCGCCGGGCAGGGCGCCGGCGAGGAGGCGGGCGCGAACCTCCGTTACGCCGCGGGCGTCCGAGGCGGAGGGGCCGAGTCACGTCGGCGGGCGGCGGAGGTGGCAGACACCCACGGAAGCCGCCGAGAGGAGGGCGCGCGCTCGGTCCCAGCGCGCCTGGGGCGCCGACCTCCCCCTCGTGGGAGGAAGCGGGAAGCGCTCGACTCCGCCGCCGAGGCGTGCCCGTGGCGGTCTGCACTTGGGGAGGGCGGAGGGGGCGGGAAGCCCCCTGCGGCGCTCCAGCCGCGGGACCGGAGGTCGATCGATGGGAAGCGACCCTCAGACAGGCGTGGCCCGGGGCGGACCGGGGCGCAAAGTGCGTTCGAAGTGTCGATGATCGATGTGTCCTGCAATTCACATTAGTTCTCGCGGCTGGCTGCGTTCTTCATCGGCCTTACGAGCGAGGTGATCCACCGCTAAAGTCGTACTGCGTTTGAGTTTAGCGCCGGGGCGAGGCCGAACTGCACAGGCTTGTGTGGGTTCAAAAATACAAAAAGTCGTTCCCGGACGGCGCGCCCGCGAGAGAGGACTTGAACCCACGGTCGAAGGCCTGCTGGGTACCCGCCGGGGTTGGCAAAGCAAAGTCTTTCAGAGGCTCGCGGCCTCGGCCCCACCCGTGCCAAGGGTGGGGCGCTGTGATAGGTTGCTCAAGCCTCCGCGGGGTGCGTCAAGCCTCCCCAGAGCAGCGTTCCCTTCTCGCGGATCCCTCTCTCCGCCGTCTTAGGGTTTTTGTGCGGTTCTTTTGCCGTCTTGGATGTTTGAGCGGCAGACCTCTCGGGCCACGGCCGCTGGAACATAGAGTAAAATAGGATAGAGGTTTTTACCCGGACAGGCGCCCCTCCTTCGCGGGAGAGACTTTGAACCACGGTCCCGGAGGCCGTGCGGGTACCCGCCAGGGCCCGGCTCGGCCCCCGCGCTGGAAAGCAGGGGGCCCGCCCGAGTGCAGCGACAGTCAAGTTCTCTCGGATCTCTCTCTCTCTCTCCTCCGCCTTAGGTTTTGTGCGGTTCTTTTTGCCGTTTTGGGTTTTTTGCGGCAGACCTCTCGGGCCACGGCCGCTGGATCATAGAGTAAAATAGGATAGAGGTTTTTTTTACCCCGGACGGGCGCTCCTCCTTCGCGGGAGGAGACTTTGAACCCACGGTCCCGGAGGCCGTGCGGGTACCCGCCAGGGCCCCGGCTCAGCCCCCCGCCGCTGGAAAGCAGGGGGCCCGCCCGAGTCTGGCGACAGTCAAGTTCTCTCGGATCTCTCTCTCTCTCTCTCTCTCTCTCCGCCTTAGGTTTTTGTGCGGTTCTTTTTGCCGTTTTGGGTTTTGGCGGCAGACCTCTCGGAGCCACGGCCGCTGGATCATAGAGTAAAATAGGATAGAGGTTTTTTTACCCCGGACGGGCGCCCCTCCTTCGCGGGAGGAGACTTTGAACCCACGGTCCCGGAGGCCGTGCGGGTACCCGCCAGGGCCCCGGCTCGGCCCCCGCGCTGGAAAGCAGGGGGCCCGCCCGAGTGCAGCGACAGTCATGGCGCTCGGTAGGTTGCTCAAGCCTCCGCGGGAGGTCGTCAAGCCTCCCAGAGAGCAGCGTTCCCTTCTCGCGGATCTCTCTCTCTCGCCGTCTTAGGTTTTTGTGCGGTTCTTTTTGCCGTCTTGGGTTTTTGGCGGCAGACCTCTCGGGCCACGGCCGCTGGATCATAAGTAAAATAGGATAGAGGTTTTACCCCGGACAGGCGCCCCTCCCGCGGGAGAGACTTTGAACCACGGTCCCGGAGGCCGTGCGGGTACCCGCCAGGGCCCGGCTCAGCCCCCGCCGCTGGAAGCGGGGGCCGCCAGTCTGGCGACAGTCAAGTTCCTTTTTTTTTTTTTCTTATCGCGCTCTGCGCTTTCGCTTTCGGTGCTCCGGAGGAGGCGCGCCGGGCCGCCGGCCTCTGCCGCGCACCGGGCTTGAGGCGGGGAGGTGGGCTAGGCCTCCCGCCCGAAGCGGTTCGCTTTGGATCGGGCGGGCGATAATGATCCTTCCGCGGGTTCACCTCACGGAAACCTTATTCACGACTTTTACTTCCTCTAGATAGTCAAGTTTGATCGTCTTCCCGGCGCTCGCCCGGAAGCCCGCGAGGCCCGGCGAGGCAGTCCGAGACCTCACTAAACCATCCAATCGGTAGTAGCGGCGGGCGGTGTGTACAAAGGGCAGGGACTTAATCAACGCGAGCTTATGACCCGCGCTTACTGGGAATTCCTCGTTGATGGGAAATAGTTTCAATCCCCAGTCCCGATCACGAGCGGGGTTCAGCGGGTTACCCGCGCCTCTCGGCGCAGGGTAGACCTGCGCTGATCCGCCCATGTGTGGCGCGCGTGCAGCCCGGACATCTAAGGGCATCACAGACCTGTTATTGCTCCATCTCGCGTGGCTGAACGCCACTTGTCCCTCTAAGAAGTTTTTGGCCCGACCCAAGTGGCGCGCCACTATTTAGCAAGCCGGAGTCTCGTTCGTTATCGGAATGAACCAGACAAATCGCTCCACCAACTAAGAACGGCCATGCACCACCACCCACAGAATCGAGAAAGAGCTATCAATCTGTCAATCCTTTCCGTGTCCGGGCCGGGTGAGGTTTCCCGTGTTGAGTCAAATTAAGCCGCAGGCTCCACTCCTGGTGGTGCCCTTCCGTCAATTCCTTTAAGTTTCAGCTTTGCAACCATACTCCCCCCGGAACCCAAAGACTCGTGGTTTCCTTGCGCTGCCAGCCCGGGTCATGGGAATAACGCGCCGCGGATCGCGGGTCGGCATCGTTCTGGTCGGAACTACGACGGTATCTGATCGTCTTCGAACCTCCGACTTTCGTTCTTGATTAATGAAAACATTCTTGGCAAATGCTTTCGCTTTCGTCCGTCTTGCGCCGGTCAGAATTTCACCTCTAAGCGGCGCAATCCGAATGCCCCCGGCCGTCCCTCTTAATCATGGCTCCGGGTTCCAGAAACCCACAAAATAGAACCGGAGTCCTATTCCATTATTCCTAGCTGCGGTATTCAGCGGCGACGCTCGGCCTGCTTTGAACACTCTAATTTTTCAAAGTAAGCGCTTTGGCCCCTCGGACCGGACACCCAGCCAAGGGCATCCGGGCGCCTCGAGGCAGGGACCTGGGGCGGGCGGTGGCTCGCCTCTCGGCGGACCGCCAGCCAGATCCGAGATCAACTCGAGCTTTTTAACTGCAGCAACTTTAATATCGCTATTGGAGCTGGAATTACGCGGCTGCTGGCACCAGACTTGCCCTCAATGGGTCCTCGCCCATGTGTTTAAGATCGCTCATTCCAATTACAGGGCCTCGAAGAGACCTGTATTGTTGACCACCGTCACTACCTCTCCGAGTCGGAAATGGGTAATTTGCGCGCCTGCTGCCTTCCTTGGATGTGGTAGCCGTTTCTCAGGCTCCCTCTCCGGAATCGAACCCTGATTCCCGTCACCCGTGGTCACCATGGTAGGCGCCTGATGTACCATCGAAAGTTGATAGGGCAGACACTCGAATGAATCGTCGCGCGCGCGAGAAGGCGGCGATCGGCCGAGGTTATCTAGAGTCACCAAAGGTACCGGGTCGGGAGGGCGGATCCCCGGGGGCCGGATGGGTTTTGGATCTGATAAATGCACGCGTCCCTAGCCTCCCGCCCCGCGAGCGGCGTCGGCCGGTCGGCGCTTCGTTTGCATGTATTAGCTCTGGAATTGCCACAGTTATCCAAGTACCGGGTGGGGCGATCAAAGGGACCATAACTGATTTAATGAGCCATTCGCAGTTTCACTGTACCGGCCGTGTGCGCCAGACCTGCATGGCTTAATCTTTGAGACAAGCATATGTTACTGGCAGGATCAACCAGGTAACCCCTGTGGGTCGTAGGGACCAACCGGCCCGCGAAGCGCGTTTTTGCCTACACCACGGGTCTCAGTCCGCCTGAGGAGGGCCTGGGCAGACCCGCTTGGACCCTCGGCTAAGACCGGCGCTCATAGGGCGCGGCGCGGCTCGAACCTTCCCGGCGAAGTCGCCGTTTTCGGGGTGGGTGGCGCTGGGATCGCGGCGGCCGCTCGGAAAAAGTGTTTTCACGGGGGCGGGGTACCCGCGCGGCGTCGCCGGGGCAGCGTCGCGTTCTGCCCCTCCGCCGCGCGGTGGCGGACCTCTGCGCTCTGACCGGCCGTCTAGGCCTCCTCCGAAGGTCGGCGCCTTCCCTCGGGCTGAGGGGCCTGCTCGTAACGAACGTCCAAATTGCCCGGGCGCGGCGTGCTGTCAAAGCCCAAACGTAAACCCATTGCGCCGTGCCTGCCAGGCACTCCCGACCCATAGCGGCCAGCGGGGCTGGCCGGGTGGGGTCCTAGGCTAGGGCGCGCTTTCGCGCTCCAATCGATCACGTTCCGGGCGAGGGCGCTCTCGCCGTCGAACGTCCTCTCTCTCGGCGTCTGTGTCCGTGTTTCAGGTGAAGCGTTCGATAGCTCCCTCGCCCCGGAGCTTCAGAAAGATTGCGTTCAAAACCTAAGTCGATATGGACTTAGTCGTTTTTCGACTTTTTTTCGCTCAGAGACTAAGTCCACAAAAACACGCGTTCACCGAAATCGTGTACCCATGTAAAAGTTGCTCCTGTGTAGCAGCCACCTCCAGGGTCGCGGGAAAATTTGAATCATGCCGGGAGAGCCTCTCGGTCGGCCTGACTCGGAGCCTCGGAGGTATGGAAGTCGGACCTTTCCCGAAGTTGGACTTAGTGCAATTTTGAAACGAAAATCATCCAGGCGCTTCATCCGACCGATCGAGTCCGGGTTAAGTCGCCTTCGGGCGCTTTCCCACTCGACCCCCGCCGTCCTGGAGAAATTTTTTCGTTCAAAACCTAAGTCCAAACATCCAGGCGCTTCATCCGACCGATCGAGTCCGGGTTAAGTCGCCTTCGGGCGCTTTCCCACTCGACCCCGCCGTCCTGGAGAAATTTTTTCGTTCAAAACCTAAGTCCAAACATCCAGGCGCTTCATCCGACCGATCGAGTCCGGGTTAAGTCGCCTTCGGGCGCTTTCCACTCGACCCCGCCGTCCTGGAGAATTTTTTCGTTCAAAACCTAAGTCCAAACATCCAGGCGCTTCATCCGACCCGATCGAGTCCGGGTTAAGTCGCCTTCGGGCGCTTTCCCCTCGACCCCGCCGTCCTGGAGAAATTTTTCGTTCAAAACCTAAGTCCAAACATCCAGGCGCTTCATCCGACCGATCGAGTCCGGGTTAAGTCGCCTTCGGACGCTTTCCCACTCGAGTCGCCCCCGCCGTCCTGGAGAATTTTTTCGTTCAAAACCTAAGTCCAAACATCCAGGCGCTTCATCCGACCGATCGAGTCCGGGTTAAGTCGCCTTCGGACGCTTTCCCACTCGACCCCGCCGTCCTGGAGAAATTTTTGCGTTCAAAACCTAAGTCCAAACATCCAGGCGCTTCATCCGACCGATCGAGTCCGGGTTAAGTCGCCTTCGGGCGCTTTCCCACTCGACCCCGCGTCCTGGAGAAATTTTTGCGTTCAAAACCTAAGTCCAAACATCCAGGCGCTTCATCCGACCGATCGAGTCCGGGTTAAGTCGCCTTCGGACGCTTTCCCACTCGACCCCGCCGTCCTGGAGAAATTTTTTTGCTTTCAAAACCTAAGTCCAGACATCCAGGCGCTTCATCCAGCGATCTCGGCGGGTTAAATCGCGACTTCTCGGGCGCTTTCCCCTCGACCCGGTCTCCCTGGAGAAATTTTTTCGTTCAAAACCTAAGTCCAAACATCAGGCGCATATTTCAGGCGATCTCGGCGGGTTAAGTCGACTTCGGGCGCTTTCCCACTCGACCCCGCCACCCTGGAGAAATTTTTTGCTTTCAAAACCTAAGTCCAAACATCCAGGCGCATATTTCAGGCGATCTCGGCGGGTTAAGTCGACTTCGGGCGCTTTCCCACTCGACCCCGCCACCCTGGAGAAATTTTTGCTTTCAAAACCTAAGTCCAAACATCCAGGCGCATATTTCAGGCGATCTCGGCGGGTTAAGTCGACTTCGGGCTTTTTCCCTCGACCCCGCCACCCTGGAGGATTTTTTTGCTTTCAAAACCTAAGTCCAAACATCAGGCGCATATTTCAGCCGATCTCGGCGGGTTAAGTCGCGACTTCTCGGGCGCTTTCCCACTCGACCCCCTCCACCCTGGAGGTATTTTTAAGCGTTCAAAACCTAAGTCCAGACATCCAGGCGCATATTTCAGGCGATCTCGGCGGGTTAAGTCGACTTCCCGGGCGCTTTCCCACTCGACCCCGCCACCCTGGAGATTTTTTTGCTTTCAAAACCTAAGTCCAAACATCCAGGCGCATATTTCAGGCGATCTCGGCGGGTTAAGTCGACTTCCCGGGCGCTTTCCCACTCGACCCCGCCACCCTGGAGAGATTTTTTTGCTTTCAAAACCTAAGTCCAGACATCCAGGCGCATATTTCAGCCGATCTCGGCGGGTTAAATCGCGACTTCTCGGGCGGCTTTCCCCTCGACCCCCTCCACCCTGGAGGTATTTTTAAGCGTTCAAAACCTAAGTCCAGACATCCAGGCGCATATTTCAGGCGATCTCGGCGGGTTAAGTCGACTTCCCGGGCGCTTTCCCACTCGACCCCGCCACCCTGGAGGATTTTTTTGCTTTCAAAACCTAAGTCCAAACATCCAGGCGCATATTTCAGCCGATCTCGGCGGGTTAAATCGCGACTTCTCGGGCGCTTTCCCCTCGACCCCCTCCACCCTGGAGATTTTTAAGCGTTCAAAACCTCGTCCAGACATCCAGGCGCTCGTTACAGCCGATCAAGGCGGGTTAAGGCGACTTCTCGGTTTACACATTCACGAACCCCGTGTCTGGATTTCAATTTTCCAAAGGGCCTGGGCTCACACATTACCCCAACGCAGTAACACTTTAATGGGCATCGTTTTATTTCATTCTCGCCCTGGATGAATGTTTTACAAAGGGCCTGCGCTCACAGACTAACCCTACACACTAACACCTTATTGGGCATAATTTTTTTTTCTATAAAGGCCCTGGATGAATGTTTTCTATAAGGCCTGCGCTCACAGACTAACCCCATCACAATAACACTTATGTAGGCATGATTTTATTCTATAAAGGCCCTGGATGAATGTTTTCTATAAGGCCTGCGCTCACAGACTAACCCCATCACAATAACACTTATTTGGGCATGATTTTATTTAAAAAGGCCCTGGATGAATGTTTTCTACAAAGGCCTGCGCTCACAGACTAACCCGACACAGTAGCGCCTTATTGGGCATGATTTTATTTAATAAAGGCCCTGGAGGAATGTTTTCTATAAGGCCTGCACTCACAGACTAACCCCATCACAATAACACTTATTTGGGCATGATTTTATTCTATAAAGGCCCTGGATGAATGTTTTCTATAAGGCCTGCGCTCACAGACTAACCCTATCACAATAACACTTATTTGGGCATGATTTTATTTAATAAAGGCCCTGGATGAATGTTTTCTATAAGGCCTGCGCTCACAGACTAACCCCATCACAATAACACTTATTTGGGCATGATATTATTTAATAAAGGCCCTGGATGAATGTTTTACAAAGGGCCTGCGCTCACAGACTAACCCTACACAGTAACACCTTATTGGGCATGATTTTATTTAATAGAGACCCTGGATGAATGTTTTCTATAAGGCCTGCGCTCACAGACTAACCCCATCACAATAACACTTATTTGGGCATGATTTTATTTAATAAAGGCCCTGGATGAATGTTTTCTATAAGGCCCGCGCTCACAGACTAACCTAACCTAACCTAACCTAACCTAACCTAGCCTAACCTAACCTAACTAACCTAACCTAACCTAACCTAACCTAACCTAACCTAACCTAACCTAACCTAGCCTAACCTAACCTAACTAACCTAACCTAGCCTAACCTAACCTAACCCAGCCTAACCTAACCTAACCTAGCCTAACCTAACCTAACCTAACCTAACCTAACCTAACCTAACCTTATTGGGCATGATTTTTACTCTATAAAGGCCTGGGTGACAGTTTTACACAGGGCCTGGGGTCACAGACTAACCCCATCACAATAGCACTTATTTGGGCATGTTTTTATTTAATAAAGGCCCTGATTGAATGTTTTCTATAAGGCCTGCGCTCACAGACTAACCCGACACAATAACGCTTCATTGGGCATGATTTTATTTAATAAAGGCCCTGGAACAATGTTTTCTATAAGGCCTGCGCTCACAGACTAACCCGACACAGTAACTCTTTGTTGGGCATGATTTTCTACTTAATAAAGGCCCTGGAAAAATGTTTTCTATAAGGCCTGCGCTCACAGACTAACCCGACACACAGTGCGCTTTGTGGGCATGATTTTATTTAATAAAGGCCCTGGAAAAAATGTTTTCTATAAGGCCTGCGCTCACAGACTAACCCGACACAGTGCGCTTCATTGGGCATGATTTTATTTAATAAAGGCCCTGGAACAATGTTTTCTATAAGGCCTGCGCTCACAGACTAACCCGACACAGTAACTCTTTGTTGGGCATGATTTTACTTAATAAAGGCCCTGGAAAAATGTTTTCTATAAGGCCTGCGCTCACAGACTAACCCGACACAGTGCGCTTTGTGGGCATGATTTTATTTAATAAAGGCCCTGGAAAAAATGGTTTCTATAAGGCCTGCGCTCACAGACTAACCCGACACAATGCGCTTCATTGGGCATGATTTTATTTAATAAAGGCCCTGGATGACAGTTTTCTTTAAGGCCTGCGCTCACAGACTAACCCGACACATTAACGCTTTGTGGGCATGATTGTATTTAATAAAGGCCCTGGATGAATGTTTTCTATAAGGCCTGCGCTCACAGACTAACCCCGACACAGTAACTCTTCATTGGGCATGATTTTATTTAATAAAGGCCCTCGATGAATGTTTTGTATAAGGCCTGCCCTCACAGACTAACCCGACACAGTAACTCTTTATTGGGCGTGATTTTATTTAATAAAGGCCCTGGAAAAATGTTTTCTATAAGGCCTGCGCTCACAGACTGACCCCGACACAGTAACTCTTTATTGGGCATGATTTTATTTAATAAAGGCCCTCGATGAATGTTTTCTATAAGGCCTGCGCTCACTGACTAACCCCCGTTACAATAACACTCTTATGGGCATGATTTTATTTAATTAAGGCCCTGGATGACAGTTTTCTTTAAGGCCTACCCTCACAGACTAACCCGACACAGTAACTCTTTATTGGGCGTGATTTTATTTAATAAAGGCCCTGGAAAAATGTTTTTCTATAAGGCCTGCGCTCACAGACTAACCCGACACAGTAACGCTTTATTGGGCGTGATTTTATTTAATAAAGGCCCTCGATGAATGTTTTTCTATAAGGCCTGCGCTCACAGACTAACCCGACACAGTAACTCTTTGTGGGCGTGATTTTATTTAATAAAGGCCCTGGAAAAATGTTTTCTATAAGGCCTGCGCTCACAGACTGACCCGACACAGTAACTCTTTGTGGGCATGATTTTATTTAATAAAGGCCCTCGATGAATGTTTTCTATAAGGCCTGCGCTCACTGGCTAACCCCGTTACAATAACACTCTTATGGGCATGATTTTATTTAATTAAGGCCCTGGATGACAGTTTTCTTTAAGGCCTACCCTCACAGACTAACCCGACACAGTAACTCTTTATTGGGCGTGATTTTATTTAATAAAGGCCCTGGAAAAATGTTTTTCTATAAGGCCTGCGCTCACAGACTAACCCGACACAATGCGCTTTATTGGGCGTGATTTTATTTAATAAAGGCCCTGGAAAAATGTTTTCTATAAGCACTGCGCTCACTGGCTAACCCCGTTACAATAACACTCTTATGGGCATGATTTTATTTAATAAAGGCCCTGGATGACAGTTTTCTTTAAGGCCTGCGCTCACAGACTAACCCGACACAGTAACTCTTTGTTGGGCATGATTTTACTTAATAAAAGGCCCTGGAAAAATGTTTTCTATAAGGCCTGCGCTCACAGACTAACCCGACACAGTGCGCTTTGTGGGCATGATTTTATTTAATAAAGGCCCTGGAAAAAATGTTTTCTATAAGGCCTGCGCTCACAGACTAACCCGACACAGTAGCGCTTTGTGGGCATGATTTTATTTAATAAAGGCCCTGGATAAATGTTTTCTTTAAGGCCTGCGCTCACAGACTAACCCCGTTACAATAACACTCTTATGGGCATGATTTTATTTAATAAAGGCCCTGGATGACAGTTTTCTTTAAGGCCTGCCCTCACAGACTAACCCGACACAGTAACTCTTTATTGGGCGTGATTTTATTTAATAAAGGCCCTGGAAAAATGTTTTCTATAAGGCCTGCGCTCACAGACTAACCCGACCCATTAACTCTTTATTGGGCATGATTTTATTTAATAAAGGCCCTCGATGAATGTTTTCCATAAGGCCTGCGCTCACAGACTAACCCGTCACAATAACACAGATTTGGGTATGATTTTATTTATTAAAGGCCCTGGATGAATGTTTTCTACAAAGGCCTGCGCTCACAGACTCGCCCGTTAAAGCAGCGACGCGCGCGGGGCACGAATTTCAGAGTTTTTAGAAAAAAAAAAAAAAAAAAAAAAAAAAAAAAATTAAAGTTGATGTAAAAGTTGCTCCTGGGTAAGCGGCCACCTCCGGGGTCGCGGTGAAATTTGAATCGTGCCCGGGAAGAGGCCTCTCGGTCGGCCTGACTCGGAGCCTCGGAGAGGTATGGAAGTCGGACCTTTCCCGAAGTTGGACTTAGTGCAATTTTGAAGCGAAAATCATCCAGGCGCATATTTCAGCCGATCTCAGCGGGTTAAGTGCGACTTCTCGGGCGCTTTCCCCCTCGACCCGGCCTCCCTGGAGAAATTTTTTCGTTCAAAACCTAAGTCCAAACATCCAGGCGCATATTTCAGCCGATCTCAGCGGGTTAAGTGCGACTTCTCGGGCGCTTTCCCTCCGACCCGGCCTCCCTGGAGAAATTTTTTTCGTTCAAAACCTAAGTCCAAACATCCAGGCGCATATTTCAGCCCGATCTCCGGGTTAAGTGCGACTTCTCGGGCGCTTTCCCTCGACCCGGCCTCCCTGGAGAAATTTTTTCGTTCAAAACCTAAGTCCAAACATCCAGGCGCATATTTCAGCCCGATCTCGGCGGGTTAAGTGCGACTTCTCGGGCGCTTTCCACTCGACCCCGCGCCGTCCTGGAGAAATTTTTTCGTTCAAAACCTAAGTCCAAACATCCAGGCGCTTCATCCGACCCGATCGAGTCCGGGTTAAGTCGCGCCTTCGGACGCTTTTCCACTCGACCCCGCCGTCCTGGAGAAATTTTTGCGTTCAAAACCTAAGTCCAAACATCCAGGCGCTTCATCCGACCGATCGAGTCCGGGTTAAGTGCGCCTTCGGGCGCTTTCCACTCGACCCCCGCCGTCCTGGAGAAATTTTTTGCGTTCAAAACCTAAGTCAAACATCCAGGCGCTTCATCCGACCCGATCGAGTCCGGGTTAAGTCGCCTTCGGGCGCTTTCCCCTCGACCCCCGCCGTCCTGGAGAAATTTTTGCGTTCAAAACCTAAGTCCAAACATCCAGGCGCTTCATCCGACCGATCGAGTCCGGGTTAAGTCGCCTTCGGCGCTTTCCCACTCGACCCCCGCCGTCCTGGAGAAATTTTTGCGTTCAAAACCTAAGTCCAAACATCCAGGCGCTTCATCCGACCGATCGAGTCCGGGTTAAGTCGCCTTCGGGCGCTTCCCCTCGACCCCGCCGTCCTGGAGGAATTTTTTTGCTTTCAAAACCTAAGTCCAGACATCCAGGCGCTTCATCCAGCGATCTCGGCGGGTTAAGTCGCGACTTCTCGGGCGCTTTCCCCCTCGACCCGGTCTCCCTGGAGAAATTTTTTTCGTTCAAAACCTAAGTCCAAACATCCAGGCGCATATTTCAGGCGATCTCGGCGGGTTAAGTCGACTTCGGGCGCTTTCCCACTCGACCCCGCCACCCTGGAGAAATTTTTTGCTTTCAAAACCTAAGTCCAAACATCAGGCGCATATTTCAGGCGATCTCGGCGGGTTAAGTCGACTTCGGGCGCTTTCCCACTCGACCCCGCCACCCTGGAGAAATTTTTGCTTTCAAAACCTAAGTCCAAACATCCAGGCGCATATTTCAGGCGATCTCGGCGGGTTAAGTGCGACTTCGGGCGCTTTCCACTCGACCCCGCCACCCTGGAGATTTTTTTGCTTTCAAAACCTAAGTCCAAACATCCAGGCGCATATTTCAGCCGATCTCGGCGGGTTAAGTCGCGACTTCTCGGGCGCTTTCCCCCTCGACCCCCTCCACCCTGGAGGTATTTTTAAGCGTTCAAAACCTAAGTCCAGACATCCAGGCGCATATTTCAGGCGATCTCGGCGGGTTAAGTGCGACTTCGGGCGCTTTCCCACTCGACCCCGCCACCCTGGAGGATTTTTTTGCTTTCAAAACCTAAGTCCAAACATCCAGGCGCATATTTCAGGCGATCTCGGCGGGTTAAGTGCGACTTCGGGCGCTTCCCCCTCGACCCCGCCACCCTGGAGGATTTTTTTGCTTTCAAAACCTAAGTCCAGACATCCAGGCGCATATTTCAGCCGATCTCGGCGGGTTAAGTCGCGACTTCTCGGGCGCTTTCCCCTCGACCCCTCCACCCTGGAGGTATTTTTAAGCGTTCAAAACCTAAGTCCAGACATCCAGCGCGCATATTTCAGGCGATCTCGGCGGGTTAAGTCGACTTCGGGCGCTTTCCCTCGACCCCGCCACCCTGGAGGATTTTTTTTTGCTTTCAAAACCTAAGTCCAAACATCCAGGCGCATATTTCAGCCGATCTCGGCGGGTTAAGTGCGACTTCTCGGACGCTTTCCCACTCGACCCCCTCCACCCTGGAGGTATTTTTTAAGCGTTCAAAACCTACGTCCAAACATCCAGGCGCATATTTCAGCCGATCAAGGCCGGGTTAAGAGCGACTTCTCGGACACACACATTTACGAACCCCGTGTCTGGATTTCAATTTTCCAAAGGGCCTGGGCTCACACATTAACTTAGCGCAGTAACACTTTAATGGGCATCGTTTTATTTCATTCTCGCCCTGGATGAATGTTTTACAAAGGGCCTGCGCTCACAGACTAACCCTACACACTAACACCTTATTGGGCATAATTTTTTTTCTATAAAGGCCCTGGATGAATGTTTTCTATAAGGCCTGCGCTCACAGACTAACCCCATCACAATAACACTTATGTGGGCATGATTTTATTCTATAAAGGCCCTGGATGAATGTTTTCTATAAGGCCTGCGCTCACAGACTAACCCCATCACAATAACACTTATTTGGGCATGATTTTATTTAAAAAGGCCCTGGATGAATATTTTCTACAAAGGCCTGCGCTCACAGACTAACCCGACACAGTAGCGCCTTATTGGGCATGATTTTATTTAATAAAGGCCCTGGAGGAATGTTTTCTATAAGGCCTGCACTCACAGACTAACCCCATCACAATAACACTTATTTGGGCATGATTTTATTCTATAAAGGCCCTGGATGAATGTTTTCTATAAGGCCTGCGCTCACAGACTAACCCTATCACAATAACACTTATTTGGGCATGATTTTATTTAATAAAGGCCCTGGATGAATGTTTTCTATAAGGCCTGCGCTCACAGACTAACCCCATCACAATAACACTTATTTGGGCATGATATTATTTAATAAAGGCCCTGGATGAATGTTTACAAAGGGCCTGCGCTCACAGACTAACCCTACACAGTAACACCTTATTGGGCATGATTTTATTTAATAGAGACCCTGGATGAATGTTTTCTATAAGGCCTGCGCTCACAGACTAACCCCATCACAATAACACTTATTTGGGCATGATTTTATTTAATAAAGGCCCTGGATGAATGTTTTCTATAAGGCCCGCTCACAGACTAACCCTAACCTAACCTAACCTAACCTAACCTAACCTAACCTAACCTAACCTAACCTAACCTAACCTAACCTAACCTAACCTAACCTAACCTAACCTAACCTAACCTAACCTAACCTAACCTAACCTAACCTAACCTAACCCAAACCTAACCTAACCTAACCTAACCTAGCCTAACCTAACCTAACCTAACCTAACCTAACCTAACCTAACCTTATTGGGCATGATTTTACTCTATAAAGGCCCTGGGTGACAGTTTTACACAGGGCCTGGGGTCACAGACTAACCCCATCACAATAGCACTTATTTGGGCATGTTTTTATTTAATAAAGGCCCTGATTGAATGTTTTCTATAAGGCCTGCGCTCACAGACTAACCCGACACAGTGCGCTTCATTGGGCATGATTTTATTTAATAAAGGCCCTGGAACAATGTTTTCTATAAGGCCTGCGCTCACAGACTAACCCGACACAGTAACTCTTTGTTGGGCATGATTTTTACTTAATAAAAAGGCCCTGGAAAAATGTTTTCTATAAGGCCTGCGCTCACAGACTAACCCGACACAGTAACGCTTTATTGGGCATGATTTTATTTAATAAAGGCCCTGGAAAAAATGTTTTCTATAAGGCCTGCGCTCACAGACTAACCCGACACAATGCGCTTCATTGGGCATGATTTTATTTAATAAAGGCCCTGGAACAATGTTTTCTATAAGGCCTGCGCTCACAGACTAACCCGACACAGTAACTCTTTGTTGGGCATGATTTTTACTTAATAAAGGCCCTGGAAAAATGTTTTCTATAAGGCCTGCGCTCACAGACTAACCCGACACAGTGCGCTTTATTGGGCATGATTTTATTTAATAAAGGCCCTGGAAAAAATGGTTTCTATAAGGCCTGCGCTCACAGACTAACCCGACACAATAACGCTTCATTGGGCATGATTTTATTTAATAAAGGCCCTGGATGACAGTTTTCTTTAAGGCCTGCGCTCACAGACTAACCCGACACATTAACGCTTTATTGGGCATGATTGTATTTAATAAAGGCCCTGGATGAATGTTTTCTATAAGGCCTGCGCTCACAGACTAACCCGACACAGTAACTCTTCATTGGGCATGATTTTATTTAATAAAGGCCCTCGATGAATGTTTTGTATAAGGCCTGCCCTCACAGACTAACCCGACACAGTAACTCTTTATTGGGCGTGATTTTATTTAATAAAGGCCCTGGAAAAATGTTTTCTATAAGGCCTGCGCTCACAGACTGACCCGACACAGTAACTCTTTATTGGGCATGATTTTATTTAATAAAGGCCCTCGATGAATGTTTTCTATAAGGCCTGCGCTCACTGACTAACCCCCGTTACAATAACACTCTTATGGGCATGATTTTATTTAATTAAGGCCCTGGATGACAGTTTTCTTTAAGGCCTACCCTCACAGACTAACCCGACACAGTAACTCTTTATTGGGCGTGATTTTATTTAATAAAGGCCCTGGAAAAATGTTTTCTATAAGGCCTGCGCTCACAGACTAACCCGACACAATGCGCTTTATTGGGCGTGATTTTATTTAATAAAGGCCCTCGATGAATGTTTTCTATAAGGCCTGCGCTCACAGACTAACCCGACACAGTAACTCTTTATTGGGCGTGATTTTATTTAATAAAGGCCCTGGAAAAATGTTTTCTATAAGGCCTGCGCTCACAGACTGACCCGACACAGTAACTCTTTATTGGGCATGATTTTATTTAATAAAGGCCCTCGATGAATGTTTTCTATAAGGCCTGCGCTCACTGACTAACCCCCGTTACAATAACACTCTTATGGGCATGATTTTATTTAATTAAGGCCCTGGATGACAGTTTTCTTTAAGGCCTACCCTCACAGACTAACCCGACACAGTAACTCTTTATTGGGCGTGATTTTATTTAATAAAGGCCCTGGAAAAATGTTTTCTATAAGGCCTGCGCTCACAGACTAACCCGACACAGTGCGCTTTATTGGGCGTGATTTTTTATTTAATAAAGGCCCTGGAAAAATGTTTTCTATAAGCACTGCGCTCACTGACTAACCCCGTTACAATAACACTCTTATGGGCATGATTTTATTTAATAAAGGCCCTGGATGACAGTTTTCTTTAAGGCCTGCGCTCACAGACTAACCCGACACAGTAACTCTTTGTTGGGCATGATTTTACTTAATAAAGGCCCTGGAAAAATGTTTTCTATAAGGCCTGCGCTCACAGACTAACCCGACACAGTGCGCTTTATTGGGCATGATTTTATTTAATAAAGGCCCTGGAAAAAATGTTTTCTATAAGGCCTGCGCTCACAGACTAACCCGACACAGTAGCGCTTTATTGGGCATGATTTTATTTAATAAAGGCCCTGGATAAATGTTTTCTTTAAGGCCTGCGCTCACAGACTAACCCCGTTACAATAACACTCTTATGGGCATGATTTTATTTAATAAAGGCCCTGGATGACAGTTTTCTTTAAGGCCTGCCCTCACAGACTAACCCGACACAGTAACTCTTTATTGGGCGTGATTTTATTTAATAAAGGCCCTGGAAAAATGTTTTCTATAAGGCCTGCGCTCACAGACTAACCCGACCCATTAACTCTTTATTGGGCATGATTTTATTTAATAAAGGCCCTCGATGAATGTTTTCCATAAGGCCTGCGCTCACAGACTAACCCGTCACAATAACACAGATTTGGGTATGATTTTATTTATTAAAGGCCCTGGATGAATGTTTTCTACAAAGGCCTGCGCTCACAGACTCGCCCGTTAAAAAGCGCGCGCAGGGCACGAATTTCAGAGTTTTTAAAAAAAAAAAAAAAAAAAAAAAAAAAAAAAAAAATTAAAGTTGATGTAAAAGTTGCTCCTGGGTAAGCGGCCACCTCCGGGGTCGCGGTGAAATTTGAATCGTGCCGGGAAGAGGCCTCTCGGTCGGCCTGACTCGGAGCCTCGGAGGTATGGAAGTCGGACCTTTCCCGAAGTTGGACTTAGTGCAATTTTGAAGCGAAAATCATCCAGGCGCATATTTCAGCCGATCTCAGCGACTTCTCGGGTTAAGCCTCCCTGGAGAAATTTTTCGCGACTTCATCGGCGCATATTTCAGCGATTTCCCGGGTTAAGTCGACCCGGCCTCCCTGACCCGAGAAATTTTTTCGTTCAAAACCTAAGTCCAAACATCCAGGCGCATATTTCAGCCGATCTCGGCGGGTTAAGTGCGACTTCTCGGGCGCTTTCCCACTCGACCCGGCCTCCCTGGAGAAATTTTTTCGTTCAAAACCTAAGTCCAAACATCCAGGCGCATATTTCAGCCGATCGGCGGCGGTTAAGTCACGAAACCTTTCCCACTCGAGAAATTTTCGTTCAAAACCTAAGTCCAAACATCCAGGCGCATATTTCAGCCGATCTCGGCGGGTTAAGTGCGACTTCTCGGGCGCTTTCCCACTCGACCCGGCCTCCCTGGAGAAATTTTTTCTTTCAAAACCTAAGTCCAAACATCCAGGCGCATATTTCAGCGATCTCGGCGGGTTAAGTGCGACTTCTCGGGCGCTTTCCCCTCGACCCGGCCTCCCTGGAGAAATTTTTTTCGTTCAAAACCTAAGTCCAAACATCCAGGCGCATATTTCAGCCGATCTCAGCGGGTTAAGTGCGACTTCTCGGGCGACTTTCCACTCGACCCGGCCTCCCTGGAGAGATTTTTTTCTTTCAAAACCTAAGTCCAAACATCCAGGCGCATATTTCAGCCGATCTCGGCGGGTTAAGTCCGACTTCTCGGGCGCTTTTCACTCGACCCGGCCTCCCCTGGAGGATTTTTTTTTCGTTCAAAACCTAAGTCCAAACATCCAGGCGCATATTTCAGGCGATCTCAGCGGGTTAAGTGCGACTTCTCGGGCGCTTTCCCACTCGACCCGGCCTCCCTGGAGAAATTTTTGCGTTCAAAACCTAAGTCCAAACATCCAGGCGCATATTTCAGCGATCTCGGCGGGTTAAGTGCGACTTTCGGGCGCTTTTTCCCACTCGACCCGGCCTCCCTGGAGAAATTTTTTCGTTCAAAACCTAAGTCCAAACATCCAGGCGCATATTTCAGGCGATCTCGGCGGGTTAAGTGCGACTTCCCGGGCGCTTTCCACTCGACCCGCCGACCCTGGACCCTGCTTTCAAAACCTAAGATCCAGGCGCATATTTTTCGGCTTTCAAAACCTAAGTCCAAACATCCAGGCGCATATTTCAGCATATTTCAGCCGATCTCGTCCGGGTTAAGTGCGACTTCTCGGGCGCTTTCCACTCGACCCCTCCACCCTGGAGGATTTTTTCTTTCAAAATTTTTTTTCAAAAAGTCCAAACATCCAGGCGCATATTTCAGCCGATCTCGTCCGGGTTAAGTGCGACTTCTCGGGCGCTTTCCACTCGACCCCGCCACCCTGGAGAGATTTTTTGCGTTCAAAACCTAAGTCCAAACATCCAGGCGCATATTTCAGCGATCGTCGCGTTAAGCCCCACTTCGACCCCACGGGCGCTTTCCCACTCGACCCCGCCACCCGGAGGTATTTTTAAGCGTTCAAAACCTAAGTCCAGACATCCAGGCGCATCTCACAGCGATCTCGGCGCGTTAAGCCCCACTTCACGGGCGCTTTTCCCTCGACCCCGCCACCCGCCACGGAGTATTTTTAAGCGTTCAAAACCTAAGTCCAAACATCCAGGCGCATCTCACAGCGATCTCGGCGCGTTAAGCCCCACTTTCACGGGCGCTTTCCCACTCGACCCCGCCACCCGGAGTATTTTTAAGCGTTCAAAACCTAAGTCCAAACATCCAGGCGCATCTCACAGCGATCTCGGCGCGTTAAGCCCCACTTCACGGCGCTTTCCCCTCGACCCGCCACGGAGGTATTTTTAAGCGTTCAAAACCTAAGTCCAAACATCCAGGCGCATCTCACAGCGATCTCGGCGCGTTAAGCCCCACTTCACGGGCGCTTTCCCCTCGACCCCGCCACCCGGAGGTATTTTTAAGCGTTCAAAACCTAAGTCCAAACATCCAGGCGCATCTCACAGCCGATCTCGGCGCGTTAAGCCCCACTTCACGGGCGCTTTCCCCTCGACCCCGCCACCCGGGTATTTTTAAGCGTTCAAAACCTAAGTCCAAACATCCAGGCGCTTCATCCGACCGATCTCGTCCGGCGTTAAGTGGACGGGCGCTTTCCCACTCGACCCCGCCGTCCCGGAGGTATTTTTAAGCGTTCAAAACCTAAGTCCAAACATCCAGGCGCTTCATCCGACCGATCGAGTCCGGGTTAAGTCGCGCCTTCGGACGCTTTCCCACTCGACCCCCGCCGTCCTGGAGAAATTTTTCGTTCAAAACCTAAGTCCAAACATCCAGGCGCTTCATCCGACCGATCGAGTCCGGGTTAAGTGCGCCTTCGGACGCTTTCCACTCGACCCCGCCGTCCTGGAGAAATTTTCGTTCAAAACCTAAGTCCAAACATCCAGGCGCTTCATCCGACCGATCGAGTCCGGGTTAAGTCGCGCCT
Source organism: Puntigrus tetrazona (assembly GCF_018831695.1). Classification (NCBI taxonomy): domain Eukaryota; kingdom Metazoa; phylum Chordata; class Actinopteri; order Cypriniformes; family Cyprinidae; genus Puntigrus; species Puntigrus tetrazona. Next base: position 1,212,722 of record NW_025047683.1, on the reverse strand, counting down.
TCGGACGCTTCCACTCGACCCCGCCGTCCTGGAGGAAATTTTTTTTCGTTCAAAACCTAAGTCCAAACATCCAGGCGCTTCATCCGACCGATCGAGTCCGGGTTAAGTGCGCCTTCGGACGCTTTCCCACTCGACCCCCCGCCGTCCTGGAGAAATTTTTCGCGTTCAAAACCTAAGTCCAAACATCCAGGCGCTTCATCCGACCGATCGAGTCCGGGTTAAGTCGCCTTCGGGCGCTTTCCCTCGACCCCGCCGTCCTGGAGAAATTTTTGCGTTCAAAACCTAAGTCCAAACATCCAGGCGCTTCATCCGACCGATCGAGTCCGGGTTAAGTGCGCCTTCGGGCGCTTTCCACTCGACCCCGCCGTCCTGGAGAAATTTTTTGCTTTCAAAACCTAAGTCCAGACATCCAGGCGCTTCATCCCAGCGATCTCGGCGGGTTAAGTCCGACTTCTCGGGCGCTTTCCCCTCGCTTTCCCTCCCGGTCTCCCTGGGAAATTTTTTCGTTCAAAACCTAAGTCCAAACATCCAGGCGCATATTTCAGGCGATCTCGGCGGGTTAAGTCGACTTCCCGGGCGCTTTCCCACTCGACCCCGCCACCCTGGAGAAATTTTTTGCTTTCAAAACCTAAGTCCAAACATCCAGGCGCATATTTCAGGCGATCTCGGCGGGTTAAGTGCGACTTCGGGCGCTTTCCCACTCGACCCCGCCACCCTGGAGAAAATTTTTTTGCTTTCAAAACCTAAGTCCAAACATCCAGGCGCATATTTCAGGCGATCTCGGCGGGTTAAGTGCGACTTCCCGGACGCTTTCCCACTCGACCCCGCCACCCTGGAGGATTTTTTTGCTTTCAAAACCTAAGTCCAAACATCCAGGCGCATATTTCAGCCGATCTCGGCGGGTTAAGTCGCGACTTCTCGGGCGCTTTCCCACTCGACCCCCTCCACCCTGGAGGTATTTTTAAAGCGTTCAAAACCTAAGTCCAGACATCCAGGCGCATATTTCAGGCGATCTCGGCGGGTTAAGTGCGACTTCCCGGGCGCTTTCCCACTCGACCCCGCCACCCTGGAGGATTTTTGCTTTCAAAACCTAAGTCCAAACATCCAGGCGCATATTTCAGGCGATCTCGGCGGGTTAAGTCGACTTCCCGGGCGCTTTTCCCACTCGACCCCGCCACCCTGGAGATTTTTTTGCTTTCAAAACCTAAGTCCAGACATCCAGGCGCATATTTCAGCCCGATCTCGGCGGGTTAAGTCGCGACTTCTCGGGCGCTTTCCACTCGACCCCCTCCACCCTGGAGGTATTTTTAAGCGTTCAAAACCTAAGTCCAGACATCCAGGCGCATATTTCAGGCGATCTCGGCGGGTTAAGTGCGACTCGACTTCCCGGGCGCTTTCCACTCGACCCCGCCACCCTGGAGATTTTTTTGCTTTCAAAACCTAAGTCCAAACATCCAGGCGCATATTTCAGCCGATCTCGGCCGGGTTAAGTGCGACTTCTCGGACGCTTTCCCACTCGACCCCCTCCACCCTGGAGGATTTTTTTAAGCGTTCAAAACCTACGTCCAGACATCCAGGCGCTCGTTACAGCCGATCAAGGCCGGGTTAAGAGCGACTTCTCGGACACACACATTCTGAACCCCGTGTCTGGATTTCAATTTTCCAAAGGGCCTGGGCTCACACATTAACTAACGCAGTAACACTTTAATGGGCATCGTTTTATTTCATTCTCGCCCTGGATGAATGTTTTACAAAGGGCCTGCGCTCACAGACTAACCCTACACACTAACACCTTATTGGGCATAATTTTTTTTCTATAAAGGCCCTGGATGAATGTTTTCTATAAGGCCTGCGCTCACAGACTAACCCCATCACAATAACACTTATGTGGGCATGATTTTATTCTATAAAGGCCCTGGATGAATGTTTTCTATAAGGCCTGCGCTCACAGACTAACCCCATCACAATAACACTTATTTGGGCATGATTTTATTTAATAAAGGCCCTGGATGAATGTTTTCTACAAAGGCCTGCGCTCACAGACTAACCCGACACAGTAGCGCCTTATTGGGCATGATTTTATTTAATAAAGGCCCTGGAGGAATGTTTTCTATAAGGCCTGCACTCACAGACTAACCCCATCACAATAACACTTATTTGGGCATGATTTTATTCTATAAAGGCCCTGGATGAATGTTTTCTATAAGGCCTGCGCTCACAGACTAACCCTATCACAATAACACTTATTTGGGCATGATTTTATTTAATAAAGGCCCTGGATGAATGTTTTCTATAAGGCCTGCGCTCACAGACTAACCCCATCACAATAACACTTATTTGGGCATGATATTATTTAATAAAGGCCCTGGATGAATGTTTTACAAAGGGCCTGCGCTCACAGACTAACCCTACACAGTAACACCTTATTGGGCATGATTTTATTTAATAGAGACCCTGGATGAATGTTTTCTATAAGGCCTGCGCTCACAGACTAACCCCATCACAATAACACTTATTTGGGCATGATTTTATTTAATAAAGGCCCTGGATGAATGTTTTCTATAAGGCCGCGCTCACAGACTAACCTAACCTAACCTAACCTAACCTAACCTAGCCTAACCTAACCCTAACCTAACCTAACCTAACCTAACCTAACCTAACCTAACCTAACCTAACCTAACCTAACCTAACCTAACCTAACCTAACCTAACCTAAGCCCTAACCTAACCTAACCCTAACCCTAACCTAACCTAACCTAAGCCTAACCTAACCTAACCTAACCTAACCTAACCTAACCTAACTAACCTAACCTTATTGGGCATGATTTTTACTCTATAAAGGCCCTGGGTGACAGTTTTACACAGGGCCTGGGGTCACAGACTAACATCACAATAGCACTTATTTGGGCATGTTTTTATTTAATAAAGGCCCTGATTGAATGTTTTCTATAAGGCCTGCGCTCACAGACTAACCCGACACAGTGCGCTTCATTGGGCATGATTTTATTTAATAAAGGCCCTGGAACAATGTTTTCTATAAGGCCTGCGCTCACAGACTAACCCGACACAGTAACTCTTTGTTGGGCATGATTTTCTACTTAATAAAGGCCCTGGAAAAATGTTTTCTATAAGGCCTGCGCTCACAGACTAACCCGACACAGTATGCGCTTTATTGGGCATGATTTTATTTAATAAAGGCCCTGGAAAAAATGTTTTCTATAAGGCCTGCGCTCACAGACTAACCCGACACAGTAGCGCTTCATTGGGCATGATTTTATTTAATAAAGGCCCTGGAACAATGTTTTCTATAAGGCCTGCGCTCACAGACTAACCCGACACAGTAACTCTTTGTTGGGCATGATTTTTACTTAATAAAGGCCCTGGAAAAATGTTTTCTATAAGGCCTGCGCTCACAGACTAACCCGACACAATGCGCTTTATTGGGCATGATTTTATTTAATAAAGGCCCTGGAAAAAATGGTTTCTATAAGGCCTGCGCTCACAGACTAACCCGACACAATAGCGCTTCATTGGGCATGATTTTATTTAATAAAGGCCCTGGATGACAGTTTTCTTTAAGGCCTGCGCTCACAGACTAACCCGACACATTAACGCTTTATTGGGCATGATTGTATTTAATAAAGGCCCTGGATGAATGTTTTCTATAAGGCCTGCGCTCACAGACTAACCCGACACAGTAACTCTTCATTGGGCATGATTTTATTTAATAAAGGCCCTCGATGAATGTTTTGTATAAGGCCTGCCCTCACAGACTAACCCGACACAGTAACTCTTTATTGGGCGTGATTTTATTTAATAAAGGCCCTGGAAAAATGTTTTCTATAAGGCCTGCGCTCACAGACTGACCCGACACAGTAACTCTTTATTGGGCATGATTTTATTTAATAAAGGCCCTCGATGAATGTTTTCTATAAGGCCTGCGCTCACTGACTAACCCCCGTTACAATAACACTCTTATGGGCATGATTTTATTTAATTAAGGCCCTGGATGACAGTTTTCTTTAAGGCCTACCCTCACAGACTAACCCGACACAGTAACTCTTTATTGGGCGTGATTTTATTTAATAAAGGCCCTGGAAAAATGTTTTCTATAAGGCCTGCGCTCACAGACTAACCCGACACAGTAACGCTTTATTGGGCGTGATTTTATTTAATAAAGGCCCTCGATGAATGTTTTTCTATAAGGCCTGCGCTCACAGACTAACCCGACACAGTAACTCTTTATTGGGCGTGATTTTATTTAATAAAGGCCCTGGAAAAATGTTTTCTATAAGGCCTGCGCTCACAGACTGACCCCGACACAGTAACTCTTTATTGGGCATGATTTTATTTAATAAAGGCCCTCGATGAATGTTTTCTATAAGGCCTGCGCTCACTGACTAACCCCCGTTACAATAACACTCTTATGGGCATGATTTTATTTAATTAAGGCCCTGGATGACAGTTTTCTTTAAGGCCTACCCTCACAGACTAACCCGACACAGTAACTCTTTATTGGGCGTGATTTTATTTAATAAAGGCCCTGGAAAAATGTTTTCTATAAGGCCTGCGCTCACAGACTAACCCGACACAGTGCGCTTTATTGGGCGTGATTTTATTTAATAAAGGCCCTGGAAAAATGTTTTCTATAAGCACTGCGCTCACTGACTAACCCCGTTACAATAACACTCTTATGGGCATGATTTTATTTAATAAAGGCCCTGGATGACAGTTTTCTTTAAGGCCTGCGCTCACAGACTAACCCGACACAGTAACTCTTTGTTGGGCATGATTTTACTTAATAAAGGCCCTGGAAAAATGTTTTCTATAAGGCCTGCGCTCACAGACTAACCCGACACAGTGCGCTTTATTGGGCATGATTTTATTTAATAAAGGCCCTGGAAAAAATGTTTTCTATAAGGCCTGCGCTCACAGACTAACCCGACACAGTAGCGCTTTATTGGGCATGATTTTATTTAATAAAGGCCCTGGATAAATGTTTTCTTTAAGGCCTGCGCTCACAGACTAACCCCGTTACAATAACACTCTTATGGGCATGATTTTATTTAATAAAGGCCCTGGATGACAGTTTTCTTTAAGGCCTGCCCTCACAGACTAACCCGACACAGTAACTCTTTATTGGGCGTGATTTTATTTAATAAAGGCCCTGGAAAAATGTTTTCTATAAGGCCTGCGCTCACAGACTAACCCGACCCATTAACTC
>NW_025047683.1:1197529-1207399 GCF_018831695.1 Puntigrus tetrazona | reverse complement strand
ACGATTCAAATTTCACAGCGACCCGGAGTGGCCGTTTACCAGAGCAACTTTTACATCAACTTTAATTTTTTTTTTTTTTTTTCCTCTAAAAACTCTGAAATTCGTGCCCTGCGGCGTCGCTGCTTCTTGGGCGAGTCTGTGAGCGCAGGCCTTTGTAGAAAACATTCATCCAGGGCCTTTAATAAATAAATCATACCCAAATCTGTGTTATTGTGGCGGGGTTAGTCTGTGGCGCAGGCCTTATGGAAAACATTCATCGAGGGCCTTTATTAAATAAAATCATGCCCAATAAAAGAGTTAATGGGTCGGGTTAGTCTGTGGCGCAGGCCTTATAGAAAAACATTTTCCAGGGCCTTTATTAAATAAAATCACGCCCAATAAAGAGTTACTGTGTCGGGTTAGTCTGTGAGGCAGGCCTTAAGAAAACTGTCATCCAGGGCCTTTATTAAATAAAATCATGCCCATAAGAGCGTTATTGTAACGGGGGTTAGTCAGTGAGCGCAGGGCTTATAGAAACCATTTTTCCAGGGCCTTTTTAAATACAATCATGCCCAATAAAGCGTTACTGTGTCGGGTTAGTCTGTGGCGCAGGCCTTATAGAAAACATTTTTCAGGGCCTTTATTAAGTAAAATCATGCCCAACAAAGAGTTACTGTGTCGGGTTAGTCTGTGGCGCAGGCCTTATAAACATTTTTCCAGGGCCTTTATTAAATAAAATCATGCCCAAATATGTGTTATTGTGATGGGGTTAGTCTGTGAGCGCAGGCCTTAAAAAAAACTGTCATCAGGGCCTTTATTAAATACAATCATGCCCATAAGAGTGTTATTGTACAGAGGGTTAGTCTGTGGCGCAGGCCTTAAAGAAAACATTTATCCAGGGCCTTTATTAAATAAAATCATGCCCAATAAAGCGTTACTGTGTCGGGTTAGTCTGTGGCGCAGGCCTTATAGAAAACATTTTTCCAGGGCCTTTATTAAATAAATCATGCCCAAATATGTGTTATTGTGATGGGGTTAGTCTGTGGCGCAGGCCTTAAGAAAACTGTCATCAGGGCCTTTATTAAATACAATCATGCCCATAAGAGTGTTATTGTAGCAGAGGTTAGTCTGTGGCGCAGGCCTTAAAGAAAACATTTATCCAGGGCCTTTATTAAATAAAATCATGCCCAAATAAGTGCTATTGTGATGGGGTTAGTCTGTGACCCCAGGCCCTGTAATAAAACTGTCACCCAGGGCCTTTATGAGAGTAAAATCATGCCCAATAAGGTTAGGGTTAGGGTTAGGGTTAGGGTTAGGGTTAGGGTTAGGGTTAGGGCTAGGGTTAGGGTTAGGGTTAGGGTTAGGGTTAGGGTTAGGGTTAGGGTTAGGGTTAGGGCTGGGGCTAGGGCTAGGGTTAGGGTTAGGGTTAGGGTTAGGGTTAGGGTTAGGGTTAGGGGTTAAGGCTAGGGCTAGGGCTAGGGCTAGTGTTAGGGTTAGGGTTAGGGTTAGGGTTAGGAGCTGGGGTTAGGGTTAGGGTTAGGGTTAGGGTTAGGATTAGGGTTAGGGCTAGGGTTAGGGTTAGGGTTAGGGTTAGGAGGGTTAGTCTGTGACGCGGGCCTTATAGAAAACATTCATCAGGGCCTTTATTAAATAAAATCATGCCCAATTAAGTGTTATTGTGATGGGGTTAGTCTGTGAGCGCAGGCCTTATAGAAAACATTCATCCAGGGCCTTTATAGAATAAAATCATGCCCAAATAAATGTTATTGTGATGGGGTTAGTCTTTGAGCGCAGGCCTTATAGAAAACATTCATCAGGGCCTTTATTAAATAAAATCATGCCCAAATAAGTGTTATTGTGATGGGGTTAGTCTGTGAGCGCAGGCCTTATAGAAAACATTCATCAGGGCCTCTATTAAATAAAATCATGCCCAATAAGGTGTTACTGTGTAGGGTTAGTCTGTGAGCGCAGGCCCTTTGTAAAACATTCATCCAGGGCCTTTATTAAATAATATCATGCCCAAATAAGTGTTATTGTGATGGGGTTAGTCTGTGAGCGCAGGCCTTATAGAAAACATTCATCAGGGCCTTTATTAAATAAAATCATGCCCAAATAAGTGTTATTGTGATGGGGTTAGTCTGTGGCGCAGGCCTTATAGAAAACATTCATCCAGGGCCTTTATAGAATAAAATCATGCCCAAATAAGTGTTATTGTGATGGGGTTAGTCTGTGAGCGCAGGCCTTATAGAAAACATTCCTCCAGGGCCTTTATTAAATAAAATCATGCCCACATAAGTGTTATTGTGATGGGGTTAGTCTGTGAGCGCAGGCCTTATAGAAAACATTCATCCAGGGCCTTTATTAAATAAAATCATGCCCAAATAAGTGTTTATGTGATGGGGTTAATCTGTGAGCTCAGGCCTTATAGAAATCATTCATCCAGGGCCTTTATTAAATAAAATCATGCCCAAATAAGTGTTATTGTGATGGGGTTAGTCTGTGGCGCAGGCCTTATAGAAAACATTCATCAGGGCCTTTTTTAAATAAAATCATGCCCAAAAAGTGTTTATGTGATGGGGTTAATCTGTGAGCACAGGGCTTATATAGAAAACATTCATCAGGGCCTTTATTAAATAAAATCATGCCCAAATAAGTGTTATTGTGATGGGGTTAGTCTGTGGCGCAGGCCTTATAGAAAACATTCATCCAGGGCCTTTTTAAATAAAATCATGCCCAAATAAGTGTTTATGTGATGGGGTTAATCTGTGAGCACAGGCCTTATAGAAATCATTCATCCAGGGCCTTTATTAAATAAAATCATGCCCAAATAAGTGTTTATGTGATGGGGTTAATCTGTGAGCACAGGCCTTATAGAAATCATTCATCCAGGGCCTTTATTAAATAAAATCATGCCCACATAAGTGTTATTGTGATGGGGTTAGTCTGTGGCGCAGGCCTTATAGAAAACATTCATCAGGGCCTTTTTAAATAAAATCATGCCCAAAAAGTGTTTATGTGATGGGGTTAATCTGTGAGCACAGGGCTTATATAGAAAACATTCATCCAGGGCCTTTATTAAATAAAATCATGCCCAAATAAGTGTTATTGTGATGGGGTTAGTCTGTGGCGCAGGCCTTATAGAAAACATTCATCCAGGGCGAGAATGAAATAAAGCGATGCCCATTAAAGTGTTACTGCGTTGGGGTTAATGTGTGAGCCCAGGCCCTTTGGAAAATTGAAATCCAGACACGGGGGTTCGTAAATGTGTGTGAGAAGTCGCTCTTAACCGGCCTTGATCGGCTGTAACGCAGCGCCTGGATGTCTGGGCGTAGGTTTTGAGCGGCAAAAAATCCTCCAGGGTGGAGGGTCGAGTGGGAAGCGTCCGAGAAGTCGCACTTAACCGGCCGAGATCGGCTGAATTATGCGCCTGGATGTCTGGACTTAGGTTTTGAGCGGCAAAAATACCTCCAGGGTGGAGGGTCCGAGTGGGAAAGCGTCCGAGAAGTCGCACTTAACCGGCCGAGATCGTCTGAAATATGCGCCTGGATGTTTGGACTTAGGTTTTGAAAGCAAAAAAATCCTCCAGGGTGGCGGAAGTCGAGTGGGAAAGCGTCCGGGAAGTCGCATAACCCGGCCGAGATCGTCTGAAATATGCGCCTGGATGTTTGGACTTAGGTTTTGAAAGCAAAAAAATCCTCCAGGGTGGCGGAAGTCGAGTGGGAAAAGCGTCGGGAAGTCGCACTTAACCCGGCGAGATCGTCTGAAATATGCGCCTGGATGTTTGGACTTAGGTTTTGAAAGCAAAAAAAATTTCCTCCAGGGCGGCGAAGTCGAGTGGGAAAGCGTCGAGAAGTCGCATAACCCGGCGAGATCGTCTGAAATATGCGCCTGGATGTTTGGACTTAGGTTTTGAAAGCAAAAAAATCCTCCAGGGTGGCGGGAAGTCAGTGGGAAAGCGTCGGGAAGTCGCACTTAACCCGGCGAGATCGTCTGAAATATGCGCCTGGATGTTTGGACTTAGGTTTTGAAAGCAAAAAAATCCTCCAGGGTGGCGAAGTCGAGTGGGAAAGCGTCGGGAAGTCGCGCATAACCCGGCCGAGATCGTCTGAAATATGCGCCTGGATGTTTGGACTTAGGTTTTGAAAGCAAAAAATTTCCTCCAGGGTGGCGAAGTCGAGTGGGAAAGCGTCGAGAAGTCGCACTTAACCCGGCGAGATCGTCTGAAATATGCGCCTGGATGTTTGGACTTAGGTTTTGAAAGCAAAAAAATCCTCCAGGGTGGCGGGGTCGAGTGGGAAAGCGTCCGGGAAGTCGCACTTAACCCGGCCGAGATCGTCTGAAATATGCGCCTGGATGTTTGGACTTAGGTTTTGAAAGCAAAAAATTTCCTCCAGGGCGAAGTCGAGTGGGAAAGCGTCGAGAAGTCGCACTAACCCGGCCGAGATCGTCTGAAATATGCGCCTGGATGTTTGGACTTAGGTTTTGAAAGCAAAAAAAAATCCTCCAGGGTGGCGGGGGTCGAGTGGGAAAGCGTCCGGGAAGTCGCACTTAACCCGGCGAGATCGTCTGAAATATGCGCCTGGATGTTTGGACTTAGGTTTTGAAAGCAAAAAATTTCCTCCAGGGCGGCGGCGGGTCGAGTGGGAAAGCGTCCGAGAAGTCGCGCTTAACCCGGCCGAGATCGTCTGAAATATGCGCCTGGATGTTTGGACTTAGGTTTTGAAAGCAAAAAAATCCTCCAGGGTGGGCGGAAGTCGAGTGGGAAAGCGTCCGGGAAGTCGCACTTAACCGGCCGAGATCGTCTGAAATATGCGCCTGGATGTTTGGACTTAGGTTTTGAAAGCAAAAAAATCCTCCAGGGTGGCGGGAAGTCGAGTGGGAAAGCGTCCGAAGTCGCGCTTAACCCGGCGAGATCGGCTGGATGAAGCGCCTGGATGTCTGGACTTAGGTTTTGAAAGCAAAAAAATTTCCTCCAGGGCGGCGAAGTCGAGTGGGAAAGCGTCGGGAAAGCGCGCTTAACCGGACTCGATCGGTCGGATGAAGCGCCTGGATGTTTGGACTTAGGTTTTGAGCGAAAAAAAATTTCCTCCAGGGCGGCGAAGTCGAGTGGAAAGCGTCGGGAAAGCGCATAACCCGGACTCGATCGGTCGGATGAAGCGCCTGGATGTTTGGACTTAGGTTTTGAGCATAAAAAATTTCCTCCAGGGCGGCGAAGTCGAGTGGGAAAGCGTCGGGAAGGCGCACTTAACCGGACTCGTCGGTCGGATGAAGCGCCTGGATGTTTGGACTTAGGTTTTGAGCGAAAAAAATTCCTCCAGGGCGGCGAAGTCGAGTGGGAAAAGCGTCGGGAAGCGCGCTTAACCGGACTCGATCGGTCGGATGAAGCGCCTGGATGTTTGGACTTAGGTTTTGAGCATAAAAAAATTTCCTCCAGGGGGCGAAGTCGAGTGGGAAAAGCGTCCGGGAAAGCGCACTTAACCGGACTCGATCGGTCGGATGAAAGCGCCTGGATGTTTGGACTTAGGTTTTGAGCGCCAAAAAATTTCCTCCAGGGCGGCGAAGTCGAGTGGGAAAGCGTCCGGGAAGGCGCGCTTAACCGGACTCGATCGGTCGGATGAAGCGCCTGGATGTTTGGACTTAGGTTTTGAGCGAAAAAAAATTCCTCCAGGGCGGCGAAGTCGATTGGGAAAGCGTCCGGGAAGGCGCGCATAACCGGACTCGATCGGTCGGATGAAGCGCCTGGATGATTTTCGTTTGAAAATTGCACTAAGTCAACCGGGAAAGGTCCGACTTCCATACCCTCCGAGGCTCGAGTCAGGCCGACCGAGAGGCCTCCTCCGGGCATGATTCAAATTTTCCCGCGACCCTGGAGGTGGCGTTTACACAGAACAACTTTTACATGGGTACGATTTGGTGAGCGCGTGTTTTGTGGACTTAGTCTCTGGCGAAAAAAAGTCGAAAAAGCGACTAAGTCCATATCGACTTAGGTTTTGAGCGCAATCTTTCTGAAGCTCCGGGCGAGGAGCTATCGAGCGCTTCACCTGAAACACGGACACAGGCGCCGAGAGAGGGCGTTCGGCGGCGAGGCGTCCCCCTCGGCCCAGCGTGATCGATTGGGCGCGCGCGCCTAGCCTAGAGACCCCACCGGCCAGCCCGCTGCCGCTATGTAAATCGGGAGTGCCTGGCAGAGAGCACGGCGTGCAATGGGTTTCACGTTTGGGCTTTGACAGCACGCCGCGCCGGGCAATTTGGGCGTTCGTTGCGAGCAGGCCCCCTCAGCCCGAGGAAGCGCGCGAACCGCCGGAGGAGGCCTGAGGCGGCGGTCAGAGCGCGCGAAGTCCGTCACGGCGGGCGTGGAGGGCAGAAGCGCGGCAGCGTCCGGCGGCGCGCGGCGGTACCCCCGTCCCGTGAAACACACTTTTCGGCGTCGGCGCGATCCCAGCGGCCACCCACCCAGCGGCGACCCCGCCGAGAAAGGTTCGAGCGCGCGTCGCCCTATGGCGGCGGTCTTAGCCGAGGTCAGCGGGGTCTGCCAGGCCCCCTCCTCAGGCGGACTGAGACCGTGTGTGAAGCAAAAGCGCGCCGGCGTCGGTTGGTCCCTCGACCCACAGGGGTTACCTGGTTGATCCTGCCAGTAACATATGCTTGTCTCAAAGATTAAGCCATGCAGGTCTAAGTGCACCACGGCGGTACAGTGAAACTGCGAATGGCTCATTAAATCAGTTATGGTCCCTTTGATCGCTCCACCCGGTACTTGGATAACTGTGGCAATTCCAGAGCTAATACATGCAAACGAGCGCCGACCGGGCCGACCGCCTCTCCTCGCGGGGGGCGGGAGGCTGAGGCAGCGATGCATTTATCAGATCAAAACCCATCCGGGCCCCGGCGATCCGTCCTCGGACCGGTACCTTTGGTGACTCTAGATAACCTCGGGCCGATCGCTCGCCCTTCCGCGGCGGCGACGATTCATTCGAGTGTCTGCCCTATCAACTTTCGATGGTACATCAGGCGCCTACCATGGTGACCACGGGTGGCGGGAATCAGGGTTCGATTCGGAGAGGAGCCTGAAAGCGGCTACCACATCCAAGGAAGGCAGCAGAAGCGCGCAAATTACCCATTTCCGACTCGGGAGAGGTAGTGGCGAAAAATAACAATACAGGTCTCTTTCGAGGCCCTGTAATTGGAATGGCGTATCTTAAACACATGGCGAGGACCCATTGGAGGGCAAGTCTGGTGCCAGCAGCGCGGTAATTCCAGCTCAATAGCGTATATTAAAGTTGCTGCAGTTAAAAAGCTCGTAGTTGGATCTCGGGATCTGGCTGGCGGTCCGCCGAGGCGGCGACCACCGCCCGTCCCAGGTCCCTGCCTCGGCGCCCCGGATGCCCTTGGCTGGGTGTCGGTCGAGCCCAAAGCGTTTACTTTGAAAAAATTAGAGTGTTCAAAGCAGGCGGCGTCGCCGCTGAATACCGCAGCTAGGAATAATGGAATAGGACTCGGTTCTATTTTGTGGGTTTCTGGAACCGGAGCCATGATTAAGAGGGCGGCGGGGCATTCGTATTGCGCGCTAGAGGTGAAATTCTTGGACGGCGCAAGGCGGGGACAGCGAAACATTTGCCAAGAATGTTTTCATTAATCAAACGAAAGTCGGAGGTTGAAGGCGATCAGATACCGTCGTAGTTCCGACCGTAGCGATGCCGACCAGCGATCGGCGGCGTTATTCCCATGACCGCCGGGCAGCGTGCGGGAAACCGCAGTCTTTGGGTTCCGGGAGTATGGTTGCAAAGCTGAAACTTAAAGGAATTGGCGGAAGGGCACCACCAGGAGTGGAGCCTGCGGCTTAATTTGACTCAACACGGAAACCTCACCCGGCCCGGACACGGAAAGGATTGACAGATTGATAGCTCTTTCTCGATTCTGTGGGTGGTGGTGCATGGCCGTTCTTAGTTGGTGGGCGATTTGTCTGGTTCATTCCGATAGCGAGCGAGACTCCGGCTTGCTAAATAGTGGCGCGGCCACTTGGGTCGGCGTCAAAAACTTCTTAGAGGACAAGTGGCGTTCAGCCACGCGAGATGGAGCAATAACAGGTCTGTGATGCCCTTAGATGTCGGGGCTGCGCGCGCGCCACAATGGGCGGATCAGCGTGTGTCTACCCTGCGCCGAGGCGCGGGTGCTCCCGCTGAACCCGCTCGTGATCGGGACTGGGGATTGAAACTATTTCCCATCAGCGAGAATTCCCAGTAGCGCGGGTCATAAGCTCGCGTTGATTAAGTCCCTGCCCTTTGTACACACCGCCCGTCGCTACTACCGATTGGATGGTTTAGTGAGGTCCTCGGACCGGCCCGCCCGGACCCCTCGCGAGAGCTCTGGCGGGCGCCCGGAAGGCGATCAAACTTGACTATCTAGAGAAGTAAAAGTCGTAACAAGGTTTCCGTGGTGAACCTGCGGAAGGATCGTGCTCGGCCCGGCCCGATCCAGCGGCCGCCCGGGCGAGGCCTAGCCCACCTCCCCGTCTCAAGCTCGGGTGCGCGGCAGAGGCGGCGGCTCGGCGCGGCCTCTCCCCTCGGGCACCCAGCGAAAGCGCAGAAGCGCGATAAGAAAAAAAGGAACTTGACTGTCGCTGCACTCGCGGCCCCCGCTTTCAGCGGCGGGGCTGAGCCGAGGCCCTGGCGAGTACCCATACGGCCTCGGGACCGTGGGTTCAAAGTCTCCTCCCGCGAAGGAGGCGCCCGTCGGGTAAAAAAACCTCTATCCTATTTTACTCTATGATCCAGCGGCCGTGGCCGAGAGGTCTGCCGCTCAAAAAACCCAAGGCGGCAAAAGAACGCACAAAAACCTAAGGCGAAGCGGAGAGAGAGATCCGCGAGAAGGAGCGCCGTTCCCCTGGGAGAGCAGCGCACCTCCCGCGGAGGCTTGAGCAACCTACCGCGGCGCCCATGACTGTCGCTGCACTCGGCGGGCCCCTGCTTTCCAGCGGCGGGGCGGGGCGGGCCCTGGCGGTACCCGCGGCCTCCGGGACCGTGGGTTCAAAGTCTCCTCCCGCGAAGGAGGCGCCCGTCGAGGTAAAAAAACCTCTATCCTATTTTACTCTATGATCCAGCGGCCGTGGCCGAGGTCTGCCGCTCAAAAACCCAAAGCGGCAAAAGAACCGCACAAAAACCTAAGGCGGAGAGAGAGAGAGAGAGATCCGAGAGAACTTGACTGTCGCTGCACTCGGCGGGGCCCCTGCTTTCCAGCGGCGGGGGCGAGCGAGGCCCTGGCGGTACCCATACGGCCTCGGGACCGTGGGTTCAAAGTCTCCTCCCGCGAAGGAGGAGCGCCCGTCCGGGGTAAAAAAAACCTCTATCTATTTTACTCTATGATCCAGCGGCCGTGGCCGAGAGGTCTGCAGCGCAAAAACCAAAGCGGCAAAGAACCGCACAAAAACCTAAGGGAGAGAGAGAGATCCGAGAGAACTTGACTGTCGCTGCACTCGGCGAGGCCCCTGCTTTCCAGCGGCGGGGCGAGCAGGGCCCTGGCGAGTACCCATACGGCCTCCGGGACCGTGGGTTCAAAGTCTCCTCCCGCGAAGGAGCGCCCGTCGGGGTAAAAAAACCTCTATCCTATTTTACTCTATGTTCCAGCGGCCGTGGCCCGAGAGGTCTGCCGCTCAAACATCCAAGACGGCAAAAGAACCGCACAAAAACCTAAGACGAAGCGGAGAGGATCGCGCGAGAAGGCGCCGTTCCCCTGGGAGGCAGCGCACCTCCCGCGGAGAGCTTGAGCAACCTACGCGGCGCCCCACCCCTTGGCACGGGGTGGGGCGAGGCCGCGAGCCTCTGAAAGACTTTGCTTTGCCAACCCGGCGGGTACCCAGCAGGCCCGGGACCGTGGGTTGAAGTCCCCCTCGCGGGG